>NC_041408.2:57360476-57585902 GCF_900747795.2 Erpetoichthys calabaricus
ATTCTTCCAATTGCTCCCTCCACACTGCACATGATGGGTTATCTCTGCATCTAGTTTTCCATCTTGGGCTCCTAGATATTTAAACTTATCCACTCTTTTCAATAGGTCTCCCTGCAGGTTAAGCTTTGAATCCTAATCATCATTAAACCCCAAATATTCTGTCTTCTTCTTTCTATTTATCTTCAACCCTCTACCTTCAAAAGCTCTTCTCAGTTCTTCCAATTTCCTCTGCACTTCCTCTTTTCTTGTGCTACCAACAAATTGTCATCAGCAAATGGTCTTCTTGATGACACATGTTAGTATTCCATCCAGCAGTGAGTTGCAGTAGACCAGAAATCGAAAGACCAAAACATGAACAAGGAGCTGTGCTGCATACTCTGTCAGGTATTGGTTCCAGAAATAAAAATTAACATCTTTTAATAGTCCACAGGGCAGAAAAGGTGAGACCTCCAGGGACAAATCAGATGTGACAACAACAGTTAGTGTGCGACTCATCCTCCTGTCTACTAGTGACTGCATTTCCCCAGGTGCTGTCGATGTTGATGTGTTACCTCAGCAGTGTTGCGTGGACACTCCTTATGCACATGTGTCCAACAATTTTGAAAGCAAGGATAATCAAGAGCAGTAGAAGGATAAAAAGTGAACCAAAATATGGATATTATAATGATGATCCATGTCCCTTTAATTATATTTATCTACAATACTAAATTTTTAGCTGAATTTTTCACAAGACATATTGTCTATTTAATGTAGTTGATTTGGAACATGAATTTGAGAGTGACAGTGAGACTTTGGGCACCCCAGTTAAGGTGACATGCTATGTAATAGACAATCAAAGAATTGTTTAGCTGCATTCGTATGCTGTCAGACAAATGGGAAATATGAGTTTCCAAGTCGCAATTCCACATGAATGCCCTTCAAAGTCGAATCTCCAAGTCAGAAAATTTATAGAAATCAAACCTACCCGAATTCTCATAACACAGACCTTTCACATTAGTCAACTGTATAAAATAAAAAAATATAACCTGGTCAGCCATTGTTGTTTTCAAATTGCCTTTGGAGCAAAGTGATACACATTTAAAATGTACAGTATGTTTGGTTTTACTCTTTATTTTCATGAAACAAAATTCACTTTGTGGGCGGCACGGTGGCGCAGTGGGTAGCGCTGCTGCCTCGCAGTTGGGAGACCTGGGGACCTGGGTTCGCTTCCCGGGTCCTCCCTGCGTGGAGTTTGCATGTTCTCCCCGTGTCTGCGTGGGTTTCCTCCGGGCACTCCGGTTTCCTCCCACAGTCCAAAGACATGCTGGTTAGGTGGATTGGCGTTTCTAAAATTGGCCCTAGTGTGTGCTTGGTGTGTGTGTGGGTGTGTCTGTGTGTGTCCTGCGGTGGGTTGGCACCCTGCCCGGGATTGTTTCCTGCCTTGTGCCCTGTGTTGGCTGGGATTGGCTCCAGCAGACCCCCGTGACCCTGTGTTCGGATTCAGCGGGTTGGAAAATGGATGGATGGAAAATTCACTTTGTCTTCAGGTGCCTTTTTGGCAGACCAACTAACAGATCAATAGCAACCTTGCATTTCTCCATCATGTTTATATAAACACACTGAAGTGGAAAAGGTAAAAAGTCAGAGCTCCAAAAACTCCAATAGCAGTGTGAACACAGCATAAGAGAAAGCACTAGAGAAGGCACCAAAGGAGCTTGTGGGGGCTTTGGTTCTTGTGATGAGCTACACACATTCAGTTTGGATGAAAATTGTCATGATTGGTTTGAACTCATCATAAAGAGGACCGAGAATGTGAACGGAATTGCATGAGTGAGGCAAAGGTCTGCGTTGGGGCTCTTCATGAAGAAATGTCCAGACAGAGCAGGGGTCAATTCACTAAAGTCTTGGAAATTTTGTAACCAAAACAGAAAGACTAAATGAGGTCAAAGTTAAAAGCAAAACTAGATTAAAGCTAAACCTTAAAACGCATTGGAAATACTTTGCCAGAGAAATTAGTTTTAATTTGCAAACAAAAGGTCTTTTATTTGCAAAATGAGCTTGGACAATGATAGAGTGCACATTTTGCATTAAATAAGATGGCTGCCAAAACCACATGGCCACATCCATGCAATATAACACATGCATGTACATAGCCACATCCTCTGGCCAAAATCCAAAATGGCTAAATGGTGACATCATCCACACTGAAAACAATCTACAAAAACAAATAAAAATAATAACAATGCAATTTTCCATTCTAGTCATGGTATTAATGATAGACTTATTGCATTTTTAGCTCTGTTTCTACTAAAAAGGAGAGGCTTATTGATTGTAATACATACTATAATAATAATAATAATAATAATAATAATAATAATAATAATAATAATAATAATATATAAGTGATAATTCTTTGCTCTGTACATGGCTCTTTTAGGTGGCTCACTATATTTTAAAGGGGCATGTCCACCTTTGCTGCACTAGTTGGAATTTTGTTTGTGACTTTGCAGGTTGGCTGATTTCTTTAAAGGCCACCCTCCCACTGGCTCTGAAGCCACTCATTTGCATGATGGAATGCTTCTGGCGAATGCAACTTATCAGCACTGTCACGTACAGAAGCCCTCCCTTCGAATTCACTGTCCCCAGCGACTTTATTAAGCTCCTTGAAGTGGGGCACATCTTTTTGAAATGGTAGGATAGTCTTCATTTTTGTTTGTGGTCATCTGGCCAGTGAGAAAGCAATTAGTTGTCTTAAGCACTTTGTTGTCAGGTGGCACAGCAGGAATGTTGAATGCTGTTTTGTGAAATGGCACAGTAGGAATACTGAGTGCTATACTGTCATGAGGATGCAGCAGAGATGCAGATCACTGTGATCTGTCAATTAGAAATGAGCAGGCAAGCCTCTTTGCCGGGAGCTGCAGATGTACCAGTTTCTTGGCTGTTTTCCTTCCCTGAAGTGACACTGCAGACACTGTTCCAGGTCTAGTTCTCAGCAATTGAGTCTCTCCTTTCAAGGCTGCTCTGTAAAATGTCTGTGATCTGCCTTGTCCTTTGCCTGCGTAGTTTTACCCCAACCGCTACTTTACACGTCTTAACTGGGATTATTGACCATTTTATATGCCACACTTTTTCACATTTCCATGAACCTGAAACCCTGCCGGCATCTGCACACCCTGGCCAACTGACATTAGAAGATTGGGAAGTGGTGGTAGAGCAGCAGAGGGATTATTCTCTCAGGTGTCTTCCTCCTTGCACTGATGCTGCAAATGGCAATCCAGTTCCTGTATCTCAGCCTTGAGACTCACCAGCACCTCCTCAACAAAGCCAATCAAGTCAACTGTGGGTCTCCTCAGAACTCAGTACTTGTTAAATTGAATGATAGGTCTTCTTTTGATGCCACTGCTAACACCAATGTAGCACTGGTGCTGAGATCAGATGTGGATTCTTTGTTCTTTTCGTGGCTCTTTTATGTAGCTTGTGTAGAAGAAGAATGTTCTCCTCAGCACCATGTATTTTGTGTGTTTAGTAAATTAGAATTTTTATAATAACTATTTTTCTAACTTGCCAGTGAGAGACGCTTTGGCTTATGAACTAACAAAAATATGTTATTCCAGGGTTCAGGAGAAATAGTGTCCACATGAATAAAATCTAAGCTGTTTCTTGTTTTCCCTTTCTCAGAGTGAATGTTTCAGGGACAAGGTCACAAGGCTGCAGACAGTACATGTAGTTTATGCAAAGGCGTCTCTCCTGTGCTTAGCTTTGAGAACACAGATAATGCTTAGCTCAACAGACATATTGTTTAACTTTACTGTTTTGATAAGGATGTTCTTTCTGTCTTATTAATCATGAAATGCTGAATTATAAAAACCCCTCCTAATTTTTTCTCGGTGTTCAATTGAGCTTTGCGGCAATAAGTTATGCTCTTTTGGATCTCTACTTACTGTGACTCCGAATGAATAATAAAGAGACCTGAAGAAATATCTGCCTGCTTTCAGTGTGCCTTTTTCGTCCACACTTGGGATCCTTAAAGGACCGCTCACTGTCATCACACTAGTTAGAATTATGTTTGCAGCTTTGCAGGCCTGCTGTTTTTACAGGAACCCCTGCCACTGGCTCTGAAGCTGCTCATTTACACTGTGAGCGACTCATCATTGGCTGATGCAACTTGTCAATAGCATTACATAAGTTATTTGCTAATTAGAACAAAGTTCACTCTGAAAGATATTGTTTAAATATTTCCATCAGTTAATAAACTCACTCAATCCATTTCAGAAAGGCACTATACGACTAAGTCTATCCAGCTATTCATCAGTAAATTCAAAATCATGGTTGTTGAATGCTGGACGGGGTGCCAGTACTGCTAACTGTGAATAGATAGATAGATAGATAGATAGATAGATAGATAGATAGATAGATAGATAGATAGATAGATAGATAGATAGATAGATAGATAGATAGATAGATAGATAGATAGATAGATAGATAGATAGATAGATAGATAGATAGATAGATAGATAGATATTTGAGTAACAGGGAACAGGAATTTGTGTTTTTCTCCATATGCTGTATCCATTTCACTGTGTTTGTATATTCAAAATTTAAATGTGTGAACCGATGGCAAAATCCCCAAGAATGCCAGCTGTTTTCATGATGAGTAAAAACTTATTTTTTCACTTCTCTTTTTTTCCTTTCCATGTTACTTTTAGCCATCTGGCTGTTATCAGCAGTTTTACAGACCCAGGTGTGTTTAAAGATCCATGGGAGCAGTTTGTCATGTTCTCTTTACGGGGATAGTATTGTCATGGCGAGCCTCTGAAGGGCTGGTACCCCATCAATAATGTTAATCTGAGGCGTGCTGATTCAATTAGAGCTGATCCTGCCGAGTTAATGCATATGGTTCCATTTTCCACTCCTAGAGGTGAATGGGGTTGAGCACATGGATGGGCTGAAGTCATTACTCATTCACCAGAGCCGCCGGATGCAATCGCCCTGACACCTTGGCCACCACAGACGCAGCATGGAGGAGAGAGCTCCCTTAATCGGAGATCAAAGACTTGTGTTTGTTTTACTAGCTAAAAGGCCAATTTTCACATTCTTATTAGAAGGGCAACTTGTCCTTATTAGAGGCTTGTTACCGAGGAGCCAGTGTCAACAGCACCACTCTTCTTTTTTCCTTCTTGTCAAAACATTTGTGGGAATTTGTACCCCCAGCATGGTCTACAAGGAAAGTCGTGTTTCTCTTTACAGCCCGTCCTTCATAAAAGACATTAATCTGTCTGCTAGTCCTTCCCTTCATTATTACAAAATACCAATCCCATTTAGAGATATGAAGGAGCCGCAGCAGTATCATGACAAACTAAAAGCCACAGCAAGATGGTATTTAAAGGTGATGGGGCAGGCAGGTTCAGGTACCCTCTTGAACACGGAATATAGGTTCTTATGCAGGTTCCAGGGGGGCCGTACAATGGCTTATTATGAGTTCTGACCCCCAAAGGTCATTCGAAAAAGAAAGGTAATTTCCCATCGAGGATTAACAAAGTATGTTAAAAAAAACTACATTCTGAATTATTCATCCATTCATTCTCTGCAATTATAGGATTGAAGGAGGTCACAGCCTGTCCCATCAGCATCCCATACTAGGTAGGAACCCTCAATGTAAGATGATTAAATTAACCATCTGTTCAAGTCTGCTTAATCCAACTCAAGGTCAGGTAGGATAGGCACTCACCAGTCCGTCACTGGCCACACACACACTTACAGTCATAATCAGTTACAAGGGGTGACTGTACAGCTGCCAGGTAACCTCTTTTCCTGTTTTGGATATGGGGGAAAGTCCAAAGAGATATGTTCAGATGGTGAAGACAATTCAAACATAGTGGAAGCACTACTGGTGTTAGAATAAATTACATTTAAATTATTTACATTCATTAATATACAGCTTTTTCTTGGTAAATGGGACAAAACATTATTTTCCAGAGAAATCAAGAAGAATATCAGGTAAACAATGATTGTTCATATAAATGAAATTTAGCATAGGTCTACCTATCTAGTTTGTAGTCAGAATAGTGTGGTGTGGGAATCAGAGCAGGTCACTTAATCCACTTGCACTCTCCTTACAAATTAAACTCCTAAACGGTTGTCCTTTCTCCTGATTTTGTACATCACCTTGGATGATGATGTTATATGGCTTACAGCATTCGCCTAGGACACAGGTCATAGGGGGGCTTGGCAGGGGACCCAGTGGCACAGGTTAGCTACCGAACAGTCGGTGGTTGCACTAATAAGCTTGGCTTAGGGTGCAAAATAACCTAGCACTGGCACTGTGTATAGTATATGTAATATTCTTTATGTGCTATACACAGACAAGATTTATAGGATTATTGGGTTTATTATAAGGCTGTTCTCTGCCTTGCTCCCAGTGCTGCCACAGTAGGCCTAGGTATGCAGACTGTATTTAAATGTGTTTGTAAATCATTCCAAACCTAGAAAGGAAAGTTCTCCTTCCAAAAATTCTCACTGTTTCCATTTTTAATGCTGGGTTCTTCATTTCAACAACAGCAGATATTCACATCTTTAGGTTCATAGGGGTTGGAGTGGGCAGCAAGTGAGACATTCATAGTGAGTGCAGGCAAAGTTATTAGCACATAGAAAAGGCAAGGAATATGGGACCAGATGGCTGCCCATTTTTGTTCACTCTGCTGGCTCATGACTGTATGGCCATGTACAGCTCTAACACAATCACTAAGTTTACAGTAGACACAACTGTGGGGGGGATCATTAACTATGGGGATGGAGATACAATGATTGGTAGACTGGTGCAACAGTCTATCTCCTGAAAACGTTAACACTGAAGTCTGCAATGATTACTCAGATTTCAACCGATTTTAGGTGGGTAGCACAGCTTATCAGTAATAAGGGCACCGCCTGTGTGGAGTTTCACCTTCACCATGTATCTGCACTACAGACCCCTAGAGCAGCAGCAATAAGAAGAATAAATAATCTGGCGGGCTAGTGACCAATACTACTTCCCTACTAACCAAATAACAAGTGCTGAGCATACCAACAGAAGCAGAATGATGACTGAAATAAAATTAATATTATAAACAAATAAACCTACTGTTTACAAAAATCCTGTACTGTGGTGCACCACCTGCACTGACAGATTACAGTAGAAGGCAATCCACTAATAAGACATGAATAGACAGATAACAATTATCATAAAGGATAACCTGAGTGCAAAAAAAAAATCCCTTGAATCTCAATCCTTAGTAATATTGTTTATTATTGCGAGGATTATGCCAAGCCATACCTCTGTACTGGGTTACCTCCTCACAAAGGATCATCAGCTTCTTTCCAATGTTTCCATAAAAGCGTAAAATGATCCTCTATCTCATCAAGACCTCTTGCCTTCCATTAAAGAGCCTGGGTTCACCAGGCTGTAGGCAGAGTTGTTTTCCTCGTAATAGCCACATTTCTTTTCTGCTGTTCCTTGCCTCTCTTCTCCCCCAACTTTTTGTGTATGGTCAGCCCATACCCATTTTAGATTTTATTGGCCCTCTGAGTCAGGTGCTCCTTTCCACAGGTTCATAATACCTATTCAGATTGTTTTACTATAATGATGAAAATGTACAGCAAGATAATAACACCAAACACATATAACAACTGTTACACAAGTCCTGTTGCTTCATTTGTGAGTGGGACCATGGCCGGATTAAGGTGGGTGCAATTGATGCTGCAGCATTAGGCCCATTCCTGAAATAGGCCCAGATGAAAACAGACGAGAATTTTCCAGAAGCTGAACAGTCTTCCTTTGCTATATTAACCTCAAAATAATTCTTAGAATGAAATTTGGAGTCCGACTTTCGGACGCCTAGACACAGCGTTACTTATTATACAGTTACTATTGTTCTTTGCGCTGTGACGTAACTATAACGTCGTTGTGTTTATTGTTAACTGAAGATTTCAAGTTAATGCTATCAATTTTACGTTAAACAGTTTACTTAGTAATTTAGCTGCGTTTTTTGCAATGTCTTGGGGATTCCTGCCACTTTATTATTGATCGGTAAGTGCCACGTAGTAAATTTTTCACCTTGAAAGTTAGTTGTACAGTAAAAATCAATGGCTATTTAAAAGGTTATCTGTAAAGGTAAAATTAAAGCCGGCCCGCAGGCCCGGCATGGATGTTTAGAATTTTTAAAATCCTTGACAGGATTCTAGTCTATAATGAAATTTAAATCGTGGACAATTTTTTACCCTCAAGAGCCTGAGCTGAGTCACTTTGACCCAATGTCTCTGCGAATTCATTTTTTCTTACTCTGTTTTGTAAGAGAATTGCAAAATTTTGTGTATTTCATTGTTAGGTTTTCTGCATTAAGTGCACTTTTCAGACAATTGCTATTGAATGTTGATGTTACATAGTTTTATGTTCTTCAGTTCGGTTAAAGTGTGCCACATAAACCACTTGTTGACCCAAGAAAGATTTTGGCCACTTCTTTATGTAAAACTTGGACTGATAAAAAAATTCCATGAATGTGATTAATAAGGAAGGTGAAATATTTCGATATTTGAGACAGATGTTTCCACAAATAACTGATGCCAATATTAAGGAAGGCATTTTTGTTGGTCCACGAATCAGACACGTTATCAATGACAGGTGGTTCAAAGATCTGCTACTGGGGCCAGAGGAAATCACTTGGAAGACATTCAAGGATGTTGTTGAGAATTTTCTTTGCAACACCAAACCACCAGACTACATCAAGCTGGTTGATGGCATGCTTCAAGCATACAAAACCATGAAGTGCAACTTGATGGAAAATATTCACACTTGAACTTCTTTCCTGCTGATCTTGGTACAATCAGTGAAAGGTTTCACCAGGATATTACATTAATGAAAAAGTGGGATCAGTGCATGTGGAATCATTTAGTGCTACTGTTGGACACTGAAACGAGAAGCATCAGATGCAGAATACAAATGAAAATCAGCAACAAAACATTTTTGGCTCAGATGAACTAACATGATGTGTCAGCATCATTAAGCGAATAAACACACTAAATTCAATAGAAGTTCATTTCTTGTTTCTCCAAATTCCTTTGTGATGCAGTTGATATAAAAATGTGCTTGGGATCAGCTTGAAGCTGTCTATTATAATCACAAAATTTTCAGGAAGTGAAAGTTTTTAAAAATTTGTTCTACAGTGTAATCTATATAAATAAAATTATAAGTTATTAGGATGTCTGCTTGTTTGTTCCCTAATCACACAAAAACAACTGAACCAACTGACCTATGTACCTTGTTGGTTCGTTGTAAAATATAGGCTGCATGTCATATTGAGAAAAGGAGTTACAAAGGAAGGGGAAAACTCAAAAAACAATGATGACACAGGGACTACAATTCCCATCAGGCAGCAGGAGTGCTCGAAGGCCAAAGTGAGGAATTCAGCAACAGCTTGCACAAAGTTTCAAGTTCCAGTCAAAGCAGAGTCTCGTTTACGACCACAGTGGCATACAGAATTTTCTTCTCAATTAATATGAATAAGAAATTCCTGGTCTCACAGGATTGCAGTTTTTGTCTAAGAGTAGGTCTTTGTGTCTTCTTGTGGGCTATGTTTAGCCATTTTCAATTTATAACAGACAGTTTTTTCCCCCCATTTATGTATTCACAGGCAATGGAAGATGTTTCAGAGCGGTATCAATGACAAGTTGTTTGCTTATAACAGTTATCTAAGAACTTGGGTGATAAAGATTAGTGATGCTAATACAACCTTTAAAAAAGACAAATAAAACAACACACTTCACAAATGAAACTGAATTCATTTGAGTTTTAGCAATTTCCCATAATGCAAGAACTTTGTTGCTTGTTTACTGACTCTCTTCTATGCTTAAATAATGAGTAGTGACTCTTCTTGATGATTCTGTTTTTCATCTTTGTGAGTTACAAATGTGGGTCTGTGTTTCTGTTTTTATTTTTTTTCTGTACTTAATTTTTTTGGAAATATTTGCCAAATTGTTATGACACTACATATCATTTTACTTTAAGGTTAATTATACAGAATTTCAAAGCATTAGAGGGTGTTTGTATAAAGCATAGTGTACTGTTACCTCAGGTGTACCCCAGGGTTCTGTCCTGGGGCCCCTCCTTTTCATTATTTACCTTCTTCCCCTGGTAATATCTTTCGTAAATATAACATTGGCTTCCACTGTTATGCTGATGACACCCAGCTCTATCTCACTAGCAAACTTACTGTTTCCTTTCCACCATCCTCACTTATTGATTGCATAGCAAAAATCAAATCCTGGTTTTCTTAAAATTTTCTTAAATTAAATAGTGACAAAACTGAGGTTCTCCTCATTGGAACAAAGTCAACATTATCCAAAACTGATCATTTTTCATTTGTTATTGATAATTCCTCTGTCTCCCCTTCCCCACAGGTTAAGAGTCTGGGTGTCATCCTTGACAGTACTTTATCCTTTCAGTCCCACATCAGTAACATCTCCCGGTCTGCATATTTCCACTTGTGTAACATTAATCATATTCTCACTCCCTCACTCCCCACACCACTGCTATCCTTGTTCATAGCCTTGTCACTTCTCGTCTGGATTATTGCAATTCCCTTTTCTTTGGTCTTTCTCGCAAATCTCTTTATAAGCTTCAACTGGTCCAGAATTCAGCTGCCCGCATCATTACTAGAACCCTCTCTATTCACCATATCACTCCCGTTTTGCAGCAGCATCATTGGCTTCCAGTTAAGTTCTGCATTCAATTCAAAATTCTTCTGTCAACTTTTAAGGCTCTCCACAACCTTGCCCCTCCATATCTGTATGACCTGTATGACTATTCAGTTGCTCTGCTCCCCAGATCTGAAACTCACTGCCACCTGAGCTTAGAAATATTGAATCATTTTCACTTTTCAAATCTAAACTTAAAACTCATTTGTTTAAGACTGCTGTTTCTCTTTGATTACAATTGCTCTGTCTGATTTAAATTTTTGTATTTTAGTTTTGTTTATAATGTGTTTTTTATCTATAGTTTCGATGTCCTTGAGTGTTTAGAAAGGCGCCTACAAATAAATAAAATGTAATATTATTATTATTATTTATCTTCAAAGCAAAAAATAAACATTAGATTATATCAATAAGAAAATGATATAGTGCCTTATCTATATATCTGGCCAGATGCAGGAATGACAGTTCTGGACACCGGAAAAGATATTGGGGTGCCAACCAGGTCTTCCTTTTTATTTGTCCAAAGAAGAGATAACAAAAAAAAGAAAGAAGAACAGAAATAGTGCTAGTAGTCACATGCCCCTTCTGTGGGGAACCGCAATTCAAGGAAAGTTAAAGCTTTGTCATCTTTACTGGAACTCCGTCTCATGGGTAGCTCCGGCCAAAAGTGACTCCTCCTTCCGGGACACCCAAGTTTTTATGAGGATCTATCTATCTATCTATCTATCTATCTATCTATCTATCTATCTATCTATCTATCTATCTATCTATCTATCTATCTATCTATCTATCTATCTGTCTATCTGTCTATCTATCTATCTATCTATCTATCTATCTATCTATCTATCTATCTATCTATCTATCTATCTATCTAGTGTTCCTTACCTGTCTAACCTGTCTATTTATTACTTTGTGTTTTGGATTTGCCTTTGCTTTTACAAGTTGGATGCTTCTTAGTAATATATATCACCTGCTGTAAAAGGGTCTGTGTCAAAGGCCAGGTCATGGAATCTTCTGCAGGTGCTCGCACTGGGAGGTCCAATAAGTAGCAGAGTCAGCAGTACAGTGAGTGCAGACACTTTCTAAAGTGCGCTGAGATGGTAGGAGAATGAAGCAGAGGCCAATTGCACTCTCCCCTTATCTGCCCGGAGCTCTTCAAGCAGCTGGATGCCCTTGGGAGAGACTCAACTCCAGCTCTGATGACAGCACTCCAGCCCAGAGCTGCTTTCATTCAGCAGGTTCAGCATTTGGCCAGAACTTTTCTGCCTGCAAGTCTCCAGGTTTACATAGTATTCATTGAGGCGTGCCCCTCTACAGAAAGATCGTGGGAAATGTTTTGCTCCAGAGTTTCTTTTTTAATTTTAATTTAAGAGATTGTTTAATACACATTTAATAGGGATGATTCATTTTAGTATCATTATTTTTTATTTCATTGCATCACCGCTTTTAAAGAACATGGGAACCTAAAAGTAAATAATTTTGCTCACCCTTTGTGTGCTTTGGCAGACCACTAACCCCCAAGTTTTCATTACTAGGCAACTGAAGGACACAACTGCAGCACCCAGATGCTGATGACACATAGCTGCGGCTGCTGGACTTGAGTGCCCAAAATCTGTCAAAGGGGCTTATGAGCTGCCGAGCTGTCCTCTTTCTAGTGCCCTCATCTCTTGACAAAACTTTAACTAAGGAGTATTTTATAATTTTACAGGTTACTGTGGGGGCAGCACGGTGGCACAGTGGTAGCGCTGCTGCCTCGCAGTTAGGAGACCCGGGTTCGCTTCCCGGGTCCTCCCTGCATGGAGTTTGCATGTTCTCCCCGTGTCTGCGTGGGTTTCCTCCGGGCACTCCAGTTTCCTCCCACAGTCCAAACCAAAGACATGCAGGTTAGGTGGACTTGCGATTCTAAATTGGCTCTAGTGTGTGGGTGTGTTTGTGTGTGTCCTGCGGTGGGTTGGCACCCTGCCCAGGATTGGTTCCTGCCCTGTGTTGGCTGGGATTGGCTCCAGCAGACCCCTGTGTTCAGATTCAGCGGGTTGGAAAATGGATGGATAGAATGTTACTGTGGAAACAGATGGCACCCATGAATACGGCAAAACAAACAAATTTAGTGAAGTTTATAATTATGAAAATAATATGTACCTTTATAATTGGATATGAGTCTAATATGATGTACCTTTTTAATTGAATATAAACGTTTTATTTTATGCACCTTTATAATTTGATATGTGTCTTCTAAATGAAAGTAATGACAAGTGCAAGTAATTATCTCTGCTTGAAGTACTTGATTGGTATTTGTATGTGAGGCTGGCTCCACTGGCTGGTATTTTTGTATTATTTACAAGGAAAAATGGCTTTATGTGGCACATGACTTTCCCGACATTACTGTAATTTTTATTACAGGGTAATATTTATGCACGGAGTTTGTGCGAGGAACTTGAGATTTGGGTACAACTGCTGATCCTAATGTGATGTGCGAGACCTTCCGTGACAAGACACTGAAGGTTGCTGAGGGTTGTGTTGGTGTTACCAGTGTTCCCAGAAGGAAGTGTCTCATCTCGCAGGGCACCCTGGATATCGTTGAGAGGAGTCACAGCACACAGCTCAATGGCAACTCTGGTCTGTACCGGGAACTGAGAAGGATGGCTGCAAGGGCTCTGTGGGCAAAAAAAGAGACATTTGTTAGAGGAATCTGTGAGCAAGTGACACACTATCTGTGGTCTAGCGACCCACGTCCTGCTTACAGAGGAATCGAAGCATTATGCACATCTGAATCTGTTCCTCAGAGAGTCGCAGTCAGGGCAGCTGCTGGAACGGTCCTTACGAATGACACTGTAGTTGTGACCCGCTGGGCTGGCTACTTTGAGCAGTTATTCAAAGCTGATCTTCCGGCTAGGATGTTGGATATCTCTGGGTCCACGGTTCTTAGGGTTGATCCTCCAATTAGCTGTGAACCACCCAATCTCACTGAGATTGCACAGGTGGTGAACCAACTGAGGGGGGGAAAGGCTTCAGGGATCTGTGGTATCCGGGGTGAACTTCTCCATGCTGGTGGTAAGGCTGTCCTCTTGGCATTGCAAGCAATCTTTGCTTCCGTTTGGGAGACTGGCATCATCCCAACTGACTGGAAAACGGGACTTGTCATTCCTATCTGGAAAGGGAAGGGTGATTGCATGGATTGCAGCAACTACAGGGGGATAACACTGCTCTCGGTGCCAGGTAAGGTCCTTGCTAAGGTCGTTCTCAATAAGATCCGTGATCACTTGCTCACTTACCAGCGACCAGAACAGTCTGGTTTTACGCCTAACAAGTCTGCCATCGACCGCATCCTGGCACTGAAGGTTCTCATGGAGCGCAAACGTGAATATCGGCAGAGTTTCTTTGCAGCCTTTGTCGATTTTCACAAAGCTTTCAACTCAGTTGATCGAGCTGCCCTGTGGGACATCCTAAGGATTCACAGGATCCCCTCGAGGTTGCTGGATATCATGGCCAGCCTGTGCACTGGTACTGTGAGTGCTGTGCAGAGTGGAGGCAGGACCTCTGCGTTTTTCCCAGTTGATTCTGGGGTTCATCAGGGGTGTGTTCTTGCTCCTACTCTGTCCAATGCTTGTATGGACTGGGTGTTGGGCAAGGTCGTGGGGTCCAGAGGCTCTGATCGGGGCGCTCGAGAGACTGAGCGAGGAGTCTGAGAGTCTGGGATTGCGAGTTTCCTGGATAAAAACCAAGATCCAGGCCTTTAATGACCTCTTGGGCACAGCCATCAGCAGTGTGTCTGTTTGCGGAGAGAGTGTTGACCTTGTTGTGAGGTTTACTTACCTGGGCAGTGACATTCATGTCTCTGGTGACTCTTCCTATGAAGTCAGTAGACGGATTGGAAGAGCATGGGTGGTCATGAGGTCGCTGGAAAGGGGTGTGTGGCGCTCCCGATATCTATGCAAAAGGACGAAGGTCCAAGTCTTTAGAGTCCTGGTGCTTCCTGTCTTGCTATATGGTTGTGAGACATGGACGCTAAACCAGTGACCTGAGACGAAGACTGGACTTCTTTGGTACTGTGTCTCTCTGGAAAATCCTTGGGTACCATTGGTTTGACTTTGTGTCAAATGAGCGGTTGCTCATGGAGTCCCGAATGAGGCACATTACCTGCATTGTGAGGGAGCATCAGTTACAGCACTACGGCCATGTGGCGCGTTTCCCCGAGGATGATCCAGCTCATCAGATCCTCATTGTTGGGGACCCGATTGGCTGGACCAGACCAAGTGGCTGCCCACATAATACCTGGCTGCAGCAGATAGAGAGTCATTTCCGAAGGGTGGGACTAGACCGCGTGTCTGCCTGGGGGGTTTCAAATTGAGATCCCGAGTTGTTTCGTTGTGTAGTGGGTGCGGCAACACACTGTACCAGTGCATGCTCCCCAACTTGACTTGACTTATAATATTCAGGAGAGGGTGACAGAGGAGAAGATGGGCTGAGGATATTTCTGACTAGACCGGGATTGGAATCAACAAAGCAGTCTGGGCATTAACAAAGAGGTTCAGAACAATAGAAGACCATGACGTGTAGAGACAGGCCCCACTCACTGCTGGCCCTTCCACAAAAGGACTGCATTGAACAACAGCAAAATATTTAGGATGTATAAAATGGTTGCCAGGTCCTTAAAAGATATATACCCCAAGGACAGCATAAAAATAATGAACAAGCCCAAAAAATACCTGAGGAAGACAAAAATGTGGGAGGCAGTGTCCAATCAAGAAGGATCGGTACATACCATCAGAGCTATGTGGGGGTAGGGGTGGATAGGGGAGGTGTTTCCCCTCAGACACAGTTTCATCACACAACGGGGAGGGGCTCCCATTTTTACAAAAGTAAATAACACCTACAAGAATATAGAGCAGTGGAGGAGATGCCAGATGGACGAACAATACGATAAAAATGCAGTGGACAGGGGTTGAGAAATAGCCTGAAAAACACATTGCTTTTAAACATGTAGCCAAAAAACCCATGGACGATGATCAAAAATAGCCCAATTGGGCGAGAAACCTGGCAAAACTTATGTAGAATGATGCGGAAAAATCACATCTTGTTGAAGATATTAATTCTGTGCAGCTGGGGCACAAATTTATGTTTATATGCAGTAGGGTTCCAGCATATTACTTTGCTACCATCTGGGTCACATTTTATTTGTAGTGAGTGCTTTGTTTTTGAGATATACTGTTGTGAACTAAAGAGAGAAAAACAAAAAAGATGTAGAGGTTCCAGGGGAAACTTCATTTAATGCCTAGGTTGAGGAAAGGGAAATAAATAAATAAACAAGAATGAATTAGGGTTGGATTACAGTTCCTCAAGTTGCTGAAGTTGTCTACTGTTCTGAAGAGATGTACCTTCCATGAAAATGCTTTCCAGAATCAAGAGAAACTTCCCGTAAAGCTGGAGTCTTTATAATGAGGTGGAATGACAAAGCGGAAGTGATGTCAGTAGTCCTACAGGAAGTTCTTCTTTATTCTAATGGATACAGTCATGGAGTTAGTGATAATGTCACACCCCAAGCCTTCTCTATACTAGACATGCGTGTTAGACGTTCCCCATGCTTGCATGTGTCCACTGACTCACATTCTTAGAAAACATACAGATATACATACACACATCATATTCCAGGATAAAAAAAGTGTCAATCCAGTGAAAAGTCAACACTGATATTTTGAAGCCTTTACAATACTTTCCTTATTTAAGCACCTATGTTGTATACAAGGAAACTAACAAAAGAAATTTAAGTAGTTATTCCTTGCTTAGTGGCAACAGATAGAGAAGCAGATGGTGAGTCTTAAATTTTTTAATTGGTACAAGATGTAAAACATAACAAACACAGACAACTGAGATATGAAGAAAGTTTATGAGTTATAATAACTGTTTCAGAAGATGAATTACAGCTGTGTCATGGAGAAGAAGATGCTGCGAACAGCGATAAGATAAGCTGGCTGAAGATCAGGGAACTGCCTGTTGTGTAATGGAGTCACAAACACAGTAGAAAAAGGTGTGAGGCCACCTACAAGACTTATAAAGCAGGCCAGGACCTTGAATAACTTGCCCAGAGAAGTCTTCACCTCTAGTAGCCAGTCCTTACCACCACAGGCAGGCTTTGGCCTGCACAGGCATAAAGAGGGCCCATGGTTTAAATGTTCAAATATATTCTTTTAAATGTTACAAAATTTACCAAAATTATTTTCTAGGGAGAGGAACTGTATAAGCTCTGGCTAGATGAGGCAACTCCCAATAATAATCTTCATAAAATAATATATGTATTTTACAATTAAAACGAATAATAAAATAACTGGACAAAAATTCTTCAATCATTTTTTTATGTCAGCTCCTGTAACACAGCAATGGTCTTTTGGCTTCAGTAAAGTATTTATTTATTGAGATTTGAAATTAAGTTTAATACTGTTACTGGTGGAAGAAAAGGACAACTTTTATTACCATTCATCAGTAAGCATATGAAGTGTTGCTATTGGGGCTAATCTATAATAATAAAAGGCAAAGCCCTCACTGACTGACTGACTCACTCACTCACTCACTGACTGACTCACTCATCACTAATTCTCCAACTTCCCGTGTAGGTGGAAGGCTGAAATTTGGCAGGCTCATTCCTTACAGCTTACTTACAAAAGTTAGGCAGGTTTCATTTCGAAATTCAAAGCGTAATGGTCATAACTGGAACATATTTTTTGTCCATACACTGTAATGGAGGAGGCGGAGTCACGTATCGCGTCATCACGCCTCCTACGTAATCACGTGAACTAAAAACAAGGAAGACATTTACAGCACGAGTCACACGCGGGAACGAAGGTAAATGACGTTAATTTTTGACTGTCTTTTAATACTGTGTAAGCATACATATTAACACATGTGCAATTAAACGTGTGCATTTACGGGGTGATTTCTCAGGCTTAAAAGCTCACCTTTTATCAAACGCGGGAACAAAGGTAACTGACGTTGTTCACTGTCTTTTAATACTGTGTAACCATACATATTAACACATGTCCAATTAAACGTGTGCATTTACGGGGTGATTTCTCAGGCTTAAAAGCTCGCCTTTTACTAAAAAGGTAAATGCAAAACTATTTTCAATCAGTTTATTGAAACGCTCCCGTTAAGGATTGCAATAACATATTCGCGAGATAAAAGAACGAAGTAGGGGGAAATGGAGGAACAGCCGCAAACAGCGAAGAGCAAAAAATTAATTAAACAATTGAGAACGGAGCGAGTTAAGCATACAAGCATGTTCATAAGGGAAACAAAGCACGGTGTAAAACGTAAGTTTAAATTAAGTTTATAGAAACGCTCCCGCTGCGGATTGCAATAACATATTCGCGAGATAAAAGTTTAATGAGAAGACACGAGGTATAAACGAACCACACGCCGTGGCGCAACGTTAGGGGCAACAGTTTCAACCATTCTATGATCTGCTTCTCGCAACTGAAAGACGGCACATGGCGGATGTTAGCCGACTTGCTGACCGCAACGTTAGGGGCTTCAACTATGGCGCTGACGCCACATCTCAGTGCCAACACTTTGCAGACTGTACTTAAAAGACACGCCCTCCTCACTGGACAGTTAAAAACACCAATCAAACTAACGATGACATCAAGTATTACCCAATCAAAACTACGAAAGGAGGCATCTTCATAAAATGCGTGTGGGATGATTTGCATGAGACGCTGCTTTAAAAAAAAAATGATAAAAAAAATACGGGATAAATCCCGTACAGTATTGATTCAAAACGGGACGCGCAATTTCATTCTCAAACGCGGCACGATTCCGTATTTTAAAGGACGGGTGGCAACCCTACAGTGCCAGGTAACCACCCATACAATCAGATTGTGATTCAGACTAGGAATGCAATGAATGTAATTACCCCGATCTACATACAAGGCGAAAGTCTTGCAACATTCAAAGATGATGGTTTGGGATAAGTACACCATACAACATAAAAGAGCTTATGAAGCCTTGAACCGAAAAAAGCAAGATCTCAGAGATCGTAAAAATAAAAATAGGAGGTAATGTCGTTTTACTCGCTGTACATTTTAGTCAAACATTACCAGTTATTCCACGAGGGAGACCAGCAGATGAACTCAACGCGTGTTTAAAATCCATGCTTCTCCCACGCTCTGTTATATGTCGCATGTTCTCGGGTAGGTGCACCAAAAAATTTATACATTTAAGCATGTAATGGGCAAACAAAAAATGAGGTATACCCGAAGGCACTGCAGTAGTACTTAATGTAACTTTACTTCTTAAATGTTAATGTTTTACTGTTTAATAATTTATACGCTTCTTATATGTTGTTCAAATTCTTTTATCAAAATACCACTGACAGTGCAATGCACGATAACATGGAGTGAATACACCATACGCATCCGCCCACGGCTGCCCTGCTGTGCGCAGATAGGAGTTGATTGTACAATAAAATAAAATAAAGATAAAAAGAGTAAAACAATCATCACCCATAAAGCGTGTGTGTGTGTATATATGTGTATATATATATGTTTATATGTGGATGTGTATATGTATATATATATATATATATATATATATATATATATATATATATATATATATATATATATATATATATATATATATGTAGATATGTATATATATGTGTATATGTATATGTATATATATGTTTATATGTGTGTGTGTGTATTTTATATATATAAAACACAGCAACACTCATAACAATGACAACACAATTACATTGACAATCATGTTACGTTATTTTTAAAATGTTTCCTTTTTTTTTCATAACCTCTTTAACACACTACTTCTCCGCTGCGAAGCGCGGGTATTTTGCTAGTATATATGTTATACAGTACCAGCCAAATAATACAAAGAGTACACTACACATGTTTCACCCTAATTGGGGCTCATCAGGCGTATGCACCTTTGTTTCCCCTAGAAAGGATCGAACCTCAGACCACAGTGGCTGGTGTGCCTGCCAAATAATACAAAGAGAACACATCACGTTTTTCTCAGTAATATATCGAGTCATTGATGTGTGTGTGAGGGTTACCTTCAGGGCTCATCCAAGGTATGTAATACCCCACTGGGGCTGAGAGAGTGTGCTTCTGTTAATAGTGTCACTTCAGCAGCAAGAAGACACTCCTTGATGGCAACTAACTCAGTCCCTTCCAACTAGACAGCTATAGAAGCCCAGCACTCCCAAATGAATGCATTTCATTTGGACCCAGATGAACCTATAGGACAGAGCTTTGAGATCCCTGTTTTATACGAATTCTTGTTCTCCTTCCACCTGTCCACAATATATATACCTACAGTATATAGGAATGAATCGCAATCTGATTGTTTGGGTCGTCACCTACCAGGTGAAGCTTGTGGTTGTATATATTTTGAAAGACAGAAAACACAAAAGACTTGCATAAAGGTTTGGGATGCCGTTCCGTATACTGTAGGTCACTTGATTCATTGTTGTGCACTGTAAAACAAGCACATAATAGACTTCAGTAGACATTGATTGAGTGAACCAGGGGGACTTTTATATCAGACAGACAGAAATGACATTTGTAATGAAGGAAAAGGATCAGAGATGATGACACAGAGAAAAGGCAGAGGTGAGGCCATCGGGAGTGGACCAGAAGTGAACTCAGCGTTGTATCTTCGAAAGCTGAAAGTGTATTGCTTATTGTGGATGCATGTAACTGCAGTCAAGTTCCAAAAGATACGTGTAGTCATCTTCTTTTCTCTTGGAGAATAAGATAGAGAGACATAAGCATTCCATGTCCATTCCCCTCGATTGTTATTTTTCCGCAGTGTCAGGCCTGTTGGCTGCCCCCTATTTGTGCGTGTGTGACAATTGTGATGGACGACCGGCTACAGACTCTGGTCGCCACCCCCAGGCCACTAGGAGTAGCCCTCCGGACAGCATGATGGTGCCCCGAGTTCCAGCAGGGCCTCATGGACTTTGTAGTTTATATACACAGCCCTGCTGGATACCTTGGGGGCCACCGGGAGTCGCTGTAAGGAGGCTAGTGGGCTCTTATGTGCCCTATAACCCGGGAGTGCGTCACAATCACGTGACAGGAAGGAACGACGTGCTCCCGGGCTGAAGAAAGGACTGTTTACCCTGACTCGGATGGAATAAGGACTTGTGGGTTTGGCCAGGACTGACACTGAGCTGAGCTGGGAGGTAGGGTGGCAAGTGTCTGGGCGAGGAGGAGAGAGTATTGTTTATTGGAGTAGAATTATTGTGTTTATGAGTGTGGTGTGGAGAGTGCTTTATGCACCGTTTAATTATAAAATAAATAACATTTATACTTTTACCTGGTGTTCAGAGTGGTACCTGAGGGTTCAAGAGGTGGACAAAGCCTCTATCTGCTACACTGGCGTAGTCGGCAGGATATTCTGGCCGTCCGTTGGCAGAGGATCTGCGTTTAATATACATTTTGTAGTAGCAGAGAACCCTACGAAGGTTCCTCTTGAAACCGCGGAGTTGAAAATCCCACCCGCGACCAAGAGCGCTGCAGCTGTGATCCGTCCTTTACAGCAGACCACAATGGGGAAGAAATCGGGAAAGAAGAAGGGCAGTCCTGACAGGGTGAAGACCATGACGGACGCCGTATTAACCTGGACTTACCTGACTGGGTGTGAGGAGGACCGAGAGCCGATAAAGGCTGAACAAGCCCGAAGGGCGCAACAGCAGGGTTGCTGTCAGCCATTGGCCACGCCGGAATCCCTACACGGATTAGAGACACCGCTACCACGGTTGGAGGTATGTACTGGGAAAACGCCCGAAGTTTCGGGTACCTTTTACTCATGTTTTGCAGAGGCATGCCTCCAGAAAGCAGACGGTGCGTCAGATGCCGTCCTCATACCTTGGCAAGATGGCCGTGTTACCCAGAAGGCAGGCCAGGCTAGGAGTCGTCAATCTTCAAGCTCATTCAAGGACAAAGTCCACGTGACCTCGCGCGACGGCGACCAGGAAGAAGGTCGCTTTGGAGCCTTCGGTGAGGTCAGTGCTTCCCCGACGAGTTGGAGCTCCCTGAAGGGGAAGGGGGCGGTGAGCAATGCAGCGCCAACCTTAAACAAAGGTAAAGAGGGGCGGGAAGTGACTGTACGGTCTGCCGACAAAGTAAAAGAGGCAGACCGCAGCCAGCCGCGGGAGGCTACCCGTTCCTCTTCGGACTCCAAGTCCCAGAAGCCTATGCGAAGCCCCAGCAGAGCACGTGCCAGGAGCGGACGTGCTCATTGGCTCCCGGCCGGAGGGTAAGGGAAACAAGGAAGTTACCTTGCCTCCGGCCGAGATAACTAACTTTATAAACCTACGGGAGCTCGAGAAATATCTCAAGCCCCTATACACTTTCTTCCAGGGACTAAAAGAATTAAAGGCACGCGTGGAGGAGCTGGGAGCTACAGCCGAGGCGCCACTAAAAGGACTGCAGGAGTACCTACGCCGATTAGGCCGTGAAGCCCTGGCCTCGATTGATTCGGCGGTACAGGTGAGTGATTTCTGTACCATATATCATAAGGGGACACAGTGTGAGCCGGCACCGCGTTTAATAAGTTGCTGCTGCCAAAGCGCTGTGAACCCGACATTGGAGCGTGGTACCATGACTGATTGGTCGGGGGAGGAAGCGATCGTTCCGAGGCATGCGTGTGACGTGGCCTGCTGGAGCGAGTCGCCACTCCAGACCCCGACCGGTAAATCAAGGGCGTTATCGTTGGTTACTGGAGGGGCGGGGGAAGTGCCGATCTCCCCGGTACAGCTGAATAGTGCTGTTACCCGGAGCGATACGGTACTAATGATGCCGCCTCCGAAAGTACACAGGACAACGGGCGTGCAAACAGCAAAGAGGCTCTTTCTTCTCCATAGAGAGCCTCACGCTGTGCACAAGCCCCAGAGAAAGCAGGAGATCCCTGAAATAAAACGAGGGTCTCCTGACAAAATAAAGAAACGGGCAGAGAGCAGCAAAGCGGCCGTAAAACCTTCCTTAGCAGAGGAAAGGGGTGGAGCTGACCGAATTCCCGAGATGTTTCAGGTCTCGGGAAGAGAGGCCACCAGGAGGACGTCGGCGGTGCTACAACTGTCGGCAACCGGGCCACGTTGTGACGAAGTTGTCCCCGGAGGACAGGGGAAGCGGTGGGAAAGAAGATACACCTGTTCCCCAAGGTTCGCCGGGGGATCTAGACAACGTAGCCAAGGTCCCGGATGACGCGTTCTCCTGGAGGAGGACGTCCCTCTCGGGGATCGATGCTCCGCCCCAGGTTGTCGTCGCTAAGGGGGGGGGAACTGTGATGGACGAACCGGCTACAGACCTCCAGTCGCCACCCCCAGGCCGCTAGGAGGAGCCCCTCCTGGACAGCATGATGTTGCCCGCGAGGTTCCGCAGCAGGGCTTCATGGACTTTTGTAGTTTAGTGGTTTGTAGGAACCACTTCCGGGTCAGGGCATATAAAAGGACTGTGGGAAAGCCCAGACACTGAGCTGAGCTGGGGAGGTAGGGTGGCAAGTGTCTGGGAGAGGAGGAGAGAGTATTGTTTATTGTTAGAAGAATTATTGTGTTTATGAGTGTGGTGTGGAGAGTGCTTTGTGCACCGTTTAATTATAAAATAAATAACATTTATACTTTTACCTGGTGTTCAGAGTGGTACCTGAGGGTTCAAGAGGTGAACAAAGCCTCTATCTGCTACACAATATATATATATATATACATCAGAACATTAGAACAATCAAGATGAGAACAGGCCATTCAGCCCAACAAAGCTTGCCAGTCCTTTCCACTTATTTCTTCCAAAAAAACAAGTTGAAAGTCAAAGAGTCAAGCTGAGTTTTGAAAGTCCGTGAAGTCTTACTGTCTACCACACTACTTGGTAGCTTATTCTAAGTGTCTATCATTCTTTGTGTAAACAAAAACTACTAATGTTTGTTCGAAATTTACAAGTTTCCAACTGTGTCCCTGTGTTCTTGAAGAACTCATTTTAAAATTAACAGTCTCAATCCACCGTACTAATTTCCTTCATAATTTTAAACACTACAATCATGTCACCTCTTAATCTAAATTTTGCTTAAACTGTATAGGCTCAGCTCTTTTAATCTTTCCTCATAATTCAAACCCTGTAGCCCTAGAATCACCCTAGCTCTTGTCTGGACTTTTTCTAGCGCTGCTGTCTCCTTCATTGTAGCCTGGAGACCAAACTGCACACGGTACTCCAGATGAGGCCTCACCAGTGCATTATAAAGGTTGAGCAGAACCTCCTTGGACTTGTACTCCACACACCGTGCTATATAACCTGACATTCTGTTAGCCTTCTTAATGACTTCTGAACACTGTCGGGAAATCGATAATTTAAGAGTCCACTACGAATCCTGAATTCTTCTCATAAGGTGTACTCTCAATTTTCCGACCGCCCATTGTATATTCAAACCTAACATTTTTACTTCCTATGTGTAATACTTTACATTTACTGACATTAAATTTTATCTGCCATAAATCTGCCCAAGCCTGTATGCTATCCAAGTCCTTCTGTAATGATATAATGGATTCCAAATTACCTGCTAATCCGCCTATCTTGGTATCATCTGCAAACTTAACCAGCTTGTTACTTATATTCCTATCTAAATCATTTATATATATTAAAAATAGGAGCAGCACTAGCACTGACCCCTGTGGAACACCACTCTTAACATCAGCCAATTCTGATGAGGTTCCTTGCACCATCACCCTCTGCTTCCTGTGTCTGAGCCAGTTCTGCACCCATCTAAAAACATCACCCTGAGCTCCCACTTCTTTTAGTTTGATGCCCAACCACTCATGTGGCACCTTATCAAATGCTTTACACTGCTCAAAACAATTAAGGGAACACTTAAATCACATAATGGATCTCAATGAATGAAATATTCAAGTGGAAAATCTTTACTGAGTAATACTGTGTAATTAGTTGAGAACAAAATGATGTAAAAATGGCCAATGGAAACCAAACTCACCAATCTGTTGATGGCTGGATTCAACATAACACCAAAAATCAAAGTCAAAACTTGCGTGAATTTCATAATGGCAACTCCTAATGTGACTCTGTAGTGTGTATGGTCCCCATGTGCCTGTATGCACTCCCAACAATGTCTGGGTATGCATGCTCCTGATGAAATGGCAGATGGTGTCCTGGGGGATTTTCTTCCCAGACCCGGATCAGGGCATCAGTGAGCTTCTGGACAGTTTGTGGGCTCTACTTGGTGGCATTGGATGCACTGATACATAACGTCCCAGAAGTTCTCAATTGGATTCAGGTCTGGGGAATGTTCAGCTGGCAATGGTATCAATGCCTTTATCATCCAGGAGTTGCCTACACACTCTGGCCAGGAGAAACCCAGAGCCCACTGCACCAGTGTAAGTTCTGACAATGGCTCAGAAACATACACACCAGTAGCCAGCTGGAAGTCATTTTGTAGGGCTCTGTCATTGTTCCTCCTGTTCTTCCTGCACAAAGGAGCAGATACTGGAAATACTGCTGGAATGATGTCTTGCATCCTGGAGGAGCTGGCCTACCTGTCCAACCTGAATCAGCTGCAGGTACTACCTCAAGCTACCAGTAGTGACAAGCACACTAACAAAATGCAAAACTAGATCAGAATCAGTCAGAAGGATACAGAGAGAGCACTTGTCTGTGGCTGCCATTCCCTTTTGGGGGTTGTCTTGCTGTAGCCTTTCAAGTGCATGTATTGTCACTTTCATTGGCACCAAAGCGGGTGAAGTTGATTCACAATCACTTATGCTTCCTAC
Source organism: Erpetoichthys calabaricus (assembly GCF_900747795.2). NCBI lineage: Eukaryota > Metazoa > Chordata > Cladistia > Polypteriformes > Polypteridae > Erpetoichthys > Erpetoichthys calabaricus. Next base: position 57,385,963 of record NC_041408.2, read on the forward strand.
CTGGACAGACTGATCTCCCTGAAGCTTCATTGACTTGATATTAGACTGCCATGATTAAGTGTTCCCTTAATTATTTTGAGCTTATGTACTGCTCAAAAATATATATAAATGCATAAAAGTATATATGTTTATAAGACTTGCAAGGAGTCAAGACATTCTTATTGTTGCCATTTTCTCCTTTGTTATTGATCTTATTTTTAACACACCAGTTGGTCCCCAGCACTTTACAATATTCTGTTTATTTATTTATACAGAAGTGTACACTGTATACAGTATATGCAATGTATGTATTCTGAGAAAATGTACCCATTTTATTCTGATCATCACAAATGAAACATTTAAAGGATTGTTTTAACCAGTTTGTTTAGTCAAGAGAAGACCAGATACTCCATAATCAGCCTGTTTCTTATCTGCATGTATACCTCGGATGCAAATTCACTAGCCATGCTATAAACAAGACTTCCTGCCAAGTGCTAAAAAATTCAGCAAATGACATGTACATAGAAAGGCAAGACATTTTACCAAAGCAAACCTTCCAAAACAAATAGATGTAGCTGAAAATCTTAAGCCAGAGTTGATACCAATAAGGCTTCAAATAGTAAATACGACATTATGGCACAAGTTGAAACTAAAATGGGAGTGATTAAAAATATGGGCCCATCCGTACCAATTCTGCTGGTGAACTTGCATAACCAGAACACCTCTGCATAATAAGTTTTTTGGCTGAGTGAAAGACTTGGCACTTGTCCTGCTTAAGGGTGTCTACATGCACACTCTGCCTCTCATGGTGTTATAACCCCAGTCACATTCTATGTGGTTTACATAAACTTTCTTCCCCGTGGACATAATGAACATGTATCATTATTGTGATGAAGGTGATTTTCCAAATGTCCCCTCAAAACAAACTGAAGGAGTGACATTACTGGGCTTGTGCCATTGGGGGGGGGTTCTCCATTATAAAAGTGAAATCTGATGCAGAAACTGTGACATCATCGTCTGGCTGTGAGTCAAGATGATTAAGATGGCTTCAGGATATTATTAAAGAATGAACAAGAAGGTGCATGCCAGTGGGTTCCCCAGAAGGGTGGGGGAGGTAATAGTTAAACGTCATACATTACCACACTTGGATGAATGCTTTTCAGAACCTCCTTCAGCTATGCTGTTTCCAGATCATACTCGGACTGCATATGTTATTACGTTACAACTAATTCAGGAAGAAGAGTCTGTTTTTATTACCCATAGTGGTTTATTCTAATTCAAGATGATTCCCTTTGACCAGTTTTACCTGCTGCTAGTACCTTTCAGGAAATGAGGATGCTCACATTATAAAAGAGAGGGAGGTTGGGAGCAAGTGCTGGTAGCGCATTGCCGCACCCACCACACGACGAACCACCTGAATTGAGTGAGGTTTTTTTAATGGTGGCTGTAGTGCCAACCCTATTATAAGGGTTTTTAGGAGCAGGGCAATCAGAATGAGTTGATTGTATAAAGGGGAACTCCGATCTTCCATTCTGAAACCCCTCAAGACATGTAATCTACCTAAGGAAACTGAAGACTCAAATACCAAAGTCCACCTAAGCTGCACTGAAGTTATTTGGGAGGTGGGACTGTCATGTTGCAGACAACTGTGTTCACTTCTAAGCCTGATTTCCTTCCATCCATTCATTTTTACAACTTGATTTTCCTGATAAAGTCGTAAGGAAGCTGGAGCCCATCTCACCACTCATGGGGCACAAGGTAGGAACAACTAGTCCATCAAAAGGTGAACACACACACATACACACACAGGCCAATTCTTGTTACAGCAAATTCCAGCTCTACTGTACTAGTGTGGTAGAAACTCCATTTAAAGCACTTGGAGTTTCATTAATTTGAATGGACCAACAAGGCTCAGTGAACCTTTACCACCATGTAAGGGCTCATTGTTAGAAGAAAACTTCATACTAGCATTTCTGATGGAAAATTCTGCATCTATGTTAGGCAGGATGCTTCTCTCTGCAGATTGGGAGATTTTCTGATATATAGCAGCTTAGCTCTCTGACAGCACAAATTCAGTTAGATGTTAATTGTTAATTGACCAGGAGATGAGTTATAAGACTAAGGCCAAAAAGGGATCAAAACCCAGAAAGGCAAAATAACAGCCACCAAAACACAAACACTAGTTTTCTAGACCAGAATTCCTTATTATTATTATTACATGCACAACACTTTTTAGTTTACCCAAAATCTTGGATGAATTTTCATCTATGATGTCGAAGCTCTTATCTCGCAAGGAGGCAGAAAGAATTTTCAAGTAAGCAGGGTTTTGGTAATATGGAATTAATGCTTTCATCTATGCCAAATTGTAAATCAAGAGTCAAAGTCTTAAACCAGAATAAAATACTTTGTAGAACCAACAAAAAGTAACCCTATAGAATCATTAACTTGCACTTTGTTTATCCAATCTCAGATACTTAAGGGATGCACACACCAACCTTTATATGGTTGCTCTAGTGATGTCCCGATGGCTTCCAAGAAACATTTTTATGGAAACCTCAAGGCTAATGCACTCCAAATGGTTCTGCCCCTAATAAAATAAAATGCCATTGCATAATAATGATAAATATTTATTACTTTTTTAAGGAAGCTTCTAGGAATAATTAAATGCAAATAATGAATTTTTGTAATCTTTTTAGTTAGCCAATAAAAGGTGTCATTTTGCTTGGCTTTTCTCTACATTCATAATGGCTAACACGGTACAACACCCTAGTACTATAGAACAACCCCAAAATAGACACAAATAGATTATGAGAAAATGATCAAGAAATGGCACTAAACATTTTTAAAAATGACAATTCATAACAGTCGGCTTATAAAGCATTGTGTCAGTGACGCCAAGGTTGCATTGTGACAATAGAAGTCCCAAAGTGATGGTGCCCACAAAGAAAACAAAATGGCACTGTAATGCATAGCAACACCAAATATAACTGAAAAAATTCAATTAATGATTTAATTATAACTATAAATTTTGACGGCCAGCCGAGAACCTTACCCAGCTGGGATTAAAATGGCATGGAAGGACAGGGGAAGGCAGCTTACTTGGGGCATTGTCTCCTCCGAGCTGGTAGGCGGTAGCCCCCTGGGTTACAGTCCCATCACAAATGCCCACAGGGCACACTGGGACTTGTAGTTTGTTTTCCTCAGCCCTGTTGTGTTCTGTGGGTGGCGCCAGGGGATGCATAAGGCACTAGCAAACCCTACTTAGTCAGGCTTCAGCCTTACTTGGAAGTGCTCCTGGGCAACAGCTTTGGGACACCGGAAGTACTTTCAGGTCTTATATAGAGGGAGCAGAGCTTCAATCATTGAGCCAGAGTTGGAAGGAGGACGATGAAGCTTGCAAAGAGAAACAAGAGAAAGAGACAAGAGTGCTATGTAATGGAATTGTAGATGTGCTTGTGGCATGGGAAACTCTTCCTGGAAGAGTTTCACATAGAATAAAATTCTTTGTTTGCAGCAACTTGTGTCTGAGCTGTTTCTGTCGGGTGTTTGTAGAACTGCAGCACCCCCTGTTGACCAGAACATGTTTTGAATGCCATAATGGAGCATCTGCCATTCCAATGTAGAGGAATAGTGATTCCTTGCCTGGATTGGATTCCATAATATTTATTCTAAAATTGCATTTTGAGATTAATAAAAATGTATCAAATCTAATCTAATCTAATGGAAGAATGTGGATGAACGTGCTTCCTGGCCTGGTCGGTTAGACAGGACCTTTCCTGGAAGACTGCTTCCTGAGGCCAAATATTCCCCCTGTGCATAGGGTGTCAGCATCCATCTGGTGGAACTCACATTTGTGCATCCACAGGTCATATTAGGAGCTGTAGTTCTAATTGGCAGCCCTGTTGGGGTACTTGAGTGCTACCAAAGGGAGTGCAGGAGAACACTACTGCTACATTGGGGGGCTTTGTCTTCCTACGTGCAGTGCTGTGTCACTGGAAGTACTCCCATGTCCAGCAAAAATGAAGCTGCCTCCTCTGCATGAAGTAGTCAGTCTCAGGAGGCAGTGGATAACACTCGCAGAGGAGGAGGAGAAGGAGGCGGAGGTGCTGTTTTGAATATTATACAGTCCTGGACCAGCATAACCCTCTGAAGGTGATTTTACAAAATAAATAAACTGTTTATTTAACCTTGAATCTCTGCTCTGCTGATCTGTGTCTTGTGTTTGAAGCTTGAGGGACCCCTTTACATGTGTGTTTTGGGTTTATTTTGGAACAAATCATTTCCTGTGGTTTATTTTCAACTTTAAAATAAATTGGAAAAGCAATTTTATGTTACTGTCTTGCTTTCTATAGTCACATGGCCAGATGTGGCATTTAAATACATTCAGCCTTCATCACTTGGTGGATATTCTGCGTTGTCAAGCTCTTTAGAGTAGTTAGCTGAATTCTAAACATGCCCTAGTGTTAGGATTGATTTTTGTTTTTTGTCTTCACTTTGTATCTATCTCATATATTTTACATACTCCTTAGTTTTCTATTTGCCTGGTTTTGTTGTTGCCATCACGGTTTTCAGTTTTTGCCTGCCTTTTGATGTTTATTAACTCCTAATCATTTATCTATCAATAATGCTTGGATGCTTGCTAGAGTTCCCAACTGTATTCCATACAATCTCTGATAGCTGAGAGAAATTAATCTGTTATGAAAAGACAGATGCTTGTGCTGTGATCAAGATGGACACATCTTTTGGTGTGACTTTTTACTCTTGATACTAACTCATTTATCTACCAAACTGCCAATCAGGGACCAATAATAAGAATTTTGTTATACTCCATTCATTTTAAAATTATATAAAATATGGGGATTTTCTTTCATGTGCTCTCAGAGATGCCTCCAAAACATCAAACAGACTTACCATCAGTGAAACATCTTTCCAAATATCTGAAGTCTCCAGAAGTTCAAGTTCAACGTTTATTGTCATGTGCACAGTTAGGAAACACATTTCCCTGTACAATGAAATTCTTTCTTTGCTGTCCACACCAAATGACAAAACCAACGTATAAAGATAAACATAAATAATAAGTAGCAGATAGATAATAAGTAACAGAGGCAGCATAAAGTGTTAAAAACAGAATAGAAGTATAAAGTGTAACTGTGCAGGTAGGTGTGTGATGGACAAGTCAAATACAGTTGTGTGAGGTAGAAAGAATGAAGTGAACCACGGTTATAAACTCCAGTCAGTTATTTAGGAGTCTAATGGCCTTGGGAAAGAAAGAGTTCTTTAGCCTGGAAGTCCTGCATTTCATACTTCTATACTGTACCTCCTGCCTGAGGGTAGAAGTGTGAACAGTTCGTGTTGGGGGTGGGTGGGATCTCTGAGGACAGTTCTCCTGTGGACTCTGCAGTTGTAGATGCTCTTCAGAGAGGGCAATGGGGTCCTGGTGATCTTCTCAGCAGTCTTTACCACTCTCTGCAGGCGTTTGTGGTCCAATGCAGTAGTGTTGCCGTACCACACGGTGATGCAGCTGGTAAAGATGCTCTCAACAATGCAGCTGTGAAAGTTGCCGAGGATCTTAGTCAACATACCAAACTCAGAAAGTACAGCTGCTGCTGGGCCCTCTTGACAAGCTGTGTGGTGTTAAGTGTCCAAGTGAGGTCCTCACTGATGTAGAAACCCAGGTATTTAATGCTGCTCACCCTTCTCCACTTCAAGCCCTCGGATGAACAGTGGCCGGTGAGGTCTACTCTCCTTTTTCATGTCCACTATGATCTCTTTTGTTTTCTCTGTGTTGAAGGTGAGATTGTTGTCCTCACACCATGATGCCAGACTGTCCACCTCCCTCGTGTAGGCCGCCTCATCCCCACCAGTGATGTGTCCAATCACTGTGGTGTCGTCTGTGAATTTTAGGATGATGTTATCTTTGTGGGAGGCGACACAGTCGTGGGTGAACAGGGTGTAGAGGATGGGGCTGAGGACACATCCCTGTGGGGTGCCTGTGTTTGTGATAATGGTGGCTGAAATCCTATTACCAATCCTGACAGACTGGGGCCTGCCAGTCAGAAAGGCTAGGAGCCAGTCACAGAGGGTGGGGTGCAAGCCAAGTGCAGACAGTTTATGGGTGAGTTCATGGGGGATAACCAGGTTAAAGGCGGAGCTGTCGTCAACAAAGAGCGTCCTGATGTAGGAGTCTTTGTTCTCCAGATGGGAGAGGGAATAATGTAGTGCAGCTGCGACGGCATCTGAGGTGGACCTGTTGGGCCGGTAGGCATACTGCAGGGGGGTCCAGAGTGTCCAGTATGCTGCTCTGAATGTGGGCCAGCACCACTCTCTCAAAACACTTCATGATGATTGGAGTGACTGCTACCGGGCCTGCAATCATTCAGGCAGGTGGGTGGAGTATCATTTCAAGCAGTATATGATCCAGCTGTTGCAATGGGTTGCTTATTACCCAGCTGCAACTGGTGATGGTATACAAATTCTGGTACTGCACCAATGGAGCCCTCCATATTTGGCCTTTGTTTCAGAACACTGATTTTAATATCCTGCCAACTACGTCAATGTAATAAAAAAGAGGAGTAGAAGTACTGTATGCCCTTCTGGTTATTCCACGCTTTTTCTTTTTGTTTAAGTTTAGATTATTTTCTCAGTCTGTTAAAATGAATGCATGCTTTGTAAATTATTATTTTTCCTTTTTTCTACAAATGATTTTTTCCTTCCAGCCTCCTGGGTCTATGAAGACAGTTTTTCCTGTGCTCTCTTTTAACATGAGATGAAGTGGGCAGAGCTTACTTATGATGATATTCTGGCTTTCTGGTGGGCAGGATAGTTTGATATCTTAGTACAATGGCTTTGGACTGGTTGACACCATTTCTTCACCCGAGAAAGAGAATATCACTGGACTTTTGACAGTTTAAAGATGCCGCAGTGTATTAAGTGGGCCTCCTAGAGCAGTTTTCTGAATTTTGCCTTAATAGCAGAAACAGTGCTTATTGCTGTCCCTCAGTTCAAGAAAGCCCAGCTGAACCTTAGCTGTTCACTCTACTTGTTGGTTTTGGACTTTTTATCTATAGAGGATTTCTTAAAGTATTCAAGTTTCCCGCCATGTGCAAACAAATTTTTTTTTCAGATTAACTCTTGGGTGCCTTGCAATGATCAGTCATCTTCTCAGGGTTGGTCCCACCCTTGACAATATCTTAAATGGTCTTCTTCAATAAATAAGCAAATGAATGAGTTTGTGAATGCATGTGCCATAACTGAAAAATAAAGTCAGATTTTAAGCAATGATGCAAATGGCTTTGAAATATTGGTAAAAATATTTTTTTAATAAATGGATCTTCAATGTACTTGTCAGAAATATGATGTCCAAGTATCATTTAGAATGAGATGATCAGCTTATGTTCTCACACAGAAGAGAAGAAATAAGGTTTGCAAAATGACACTTTATGGATCCTAAAGTGATGTACAGTATCATAAACAGCACCTACACAGAGAAAGTCATTTTCTGTGACTTTTAACACATTTCAGGAAGCTCAGAGTAGTGAAAGCATTTTGCAGGTGTGGCATGTAACAGATGAGGTCAAATAAGGTTTTCGTTAATGGCTTTACTGACTTGGCAGCTTCTTCTGTTGGAATCCCATGATAATTCTTGTCTGCCTGAAGTTTGCACATTGTCTCCATAACTGTGCAAATGGTTTTTCTCCAGAATTCTGATTTTCCTCCCATTTCTACATAGTTATACAGTATATTCAAGGGGCTGCATGGTAGAGCAGTCTGCTCTGCTGCCTCAAGGTAAGGAGACCAGGGTTCACTTCCCAATTCCTCCCTGCCTGGAGTTTGCATGTTCTCCCCATGTCTGGATGGGTCTCTTCCCACAGTCCAAAGACATGCAGGTTAGGTGTATTAGCCATATTAAACTGACCTGGGTATGTGTGTTCCCCTTGTGATGTACTGGTGCCCTGTCCAGGGTTTGTTCCTGCCTTGATCCCTATGCTGACTAGGATAGGGTCCAGCACCCCATCCCCATGACCCTGTTTAGGACTAAGAGGGTTAGAAAGTGGCTGACAGATATTCAAGACAGAGTCATGCATTTCACAGTAGGAGAAGCTGTTTGTAAATGGTGGATGAAAAGGGGCAAATACTGACTTGTAGCATGAATCGGACTATGTGGGATTGAGAGCCATACCACATGCAGTTCAGAGCAGGTCTTCCACCAGAAGCTAAGCAAGTTTGGGCCCAGCCAGTACTTGGATGGGAGACCAACCAAAAAAAAGCTTGGGTTACTTATGGAAGAGGTGTTAATGAGACCAGCAGGGGGCACTTACCCTGTGGTCTGAATGTGGATCCCAATACACCAGTACAGCGTCAGGGACACTAGGCTGTCAAAAATGATGTCATCCTTCAGATGAGATGTAAAATCGAAGTCCTGATTCTGTAATCATAAAAGGTCCCTGGGCATCCTTCGTAAAGGGTGCATCCCAATATCCTGGCTAAACTGACCTCCACAGCCTTGTCATTCTGACCCCCAACCAACCCCTGTCTCTAATTGTCTATCACACCACTTCACCACCTAATAGATAATGTGTGGTGAGTGTACGACCGCAAAATGGCTGCCTTCACATCATCCAGGTGGGTGCATTTCATTGTAGATGATTGAAGTGGCTCCCCACTCAAGATGCAAAGACATTGGAATAATTAGAAAAGCATATACAGTATATGGAAAGAAATATTATTTTTTACAGTATGTGATGTATTGTTATGTTATGATGTATTATGCTTACAATGTGGTCGCAATGACTAAACTTTGCAATTTCTGGTCATTTATATAAGCGTAGAAACTTTTATTTTTTTAAGAACAAACGGTTCTGAATATATTAAATGATTAGAAAAGGCAAATGACTATCACAGGCTGCAGTATTTCCCTTCCGTTGAGGAAGAATAAAAGAATAAGAAAGAAAATACTGCCATCTTCTGGCAATTATAAGGTATGACGGGTTAAAACTTATATTTCCTCCTGTTATATTTTTTTGTCTCTCCTTTAATCTCAGTTAGAATAACATTCTCCATAGGCACTACGGTGGCACTGAAGTAAAATCCGCAAAAACAAATTAAATCATGCAAAAACGAATAAGAAAACACGAAAACAAATTGGAAACATAAATCAGAAAATGCAAAAACAAATTTAGAAAATGCAAAAACAAATTAGATAGATAGATAGATAGATAGATAGATAGATAGATAGATAGATAGATAGATAGATAGATAGATAGATAGATAGATAGATAGATCTTTATTGTCATTGTCACTTGTACAAAGGAACAACGAAATTGAAGGTGCAGTTGACTCAGTGTGAGGCATAAGAGTTAAAAAGACAAGAAGAGAGAAAATACAAACAAACCAAATAGTAATAAAAGTACTTTTTTATTATCAATATTGCACATTGGGTGAATGATATGGAGCAATTTTTATTCTGAGTTCAGGGCCATGATTGCTTTTGGATAAAAGCTGTTTTTAAGGCGGTTTGTCCTGGTTTTCATTGCTCTGTATCTCTTGCCCGATGGCAAAAGCTAGAAGAGGCAATGACCAGGATTTGATGAATCCTGTGAAATGTCTATTGCTTTTTTGCGGCATCAGGAGGTGTAGATTTGTTCCAGAGTGGGGAGGGTACAGCCACTTGTTCTCTCCGCTGTCCTGATGACCCTGTGGAGCTCCTTCTTTTCTGAGGAAGTGCAGCTGCCGTACCACACACACAGTCCGTACGTGAGCACACTGTCGATAGAACAGTGATAAAAAGCAAGGAGCAGATTTTTGGGGAGATGGTTCTTTCTGAGGATTCTCAGAAAATACAGTCTCTGCTGCACCTTCTTCAACAGCTCCTTGGTATTGGCGCTCCAGGTCAGGTCATCCTCCAGCTCAATGCCCAGAAACCTGAACACCGGGACCCTCTCCACAAAGGCTCCGCCAATGATGAGTGGCTGGATGTTAGTTTTGTTTTTTCTAAAGTCAATAACAAGCTCCTTCGTTTTTGTGGTGTTGAGGAGCAGGTTATTGACTGTGCACCACTCTGACAGCCGCTCCACTTCGTTCCTGTATGCCAGCTCACCCCCCTTGCCCAAGATGAGTCCGACCACCGTCGTGTCATCCGCGAACTTTATAATCTTGTTGCTATGGTGAGTGGGGACACAGTAATATGTGTAGAGGGTGTAGAGGAGCGGGTTGAGCACACAACCCTGTGGCATCCCAGTGTTGAGGCTGAGAGCAGTGGATGTGTGGAGACCCAGCCTGACCCTCTGGGAGCGACCAGACAGGAAGTCCAGTATCCAACTGCAGGTGAGTGATGGAAGTCCCAGATCTGCCAGTTTGGATACCAGTCATTGTGGGAGTATGGTGTTAAACGCCGAGCTGAAGTCTACAGAGAGCAGTCTGGCGTAACTCCCCTGCTGCTCCAGGTGGGTCAGGGCAGCATGAAGGGCTGTGGCCACAGCATCCTTCGTGGATCTCTTTGCTTTGTAAGCAAATTGAAATGGGTCCAGGTCTGCTGGCAGGCAGGCGATGATATGACTCCGCACCAGTTTCTCAAAGCACTTCATGATGACAGATGTGAGTGCCACTGGGTGGAAATCATTCAGACTGTTTGTGATGGATTTTTTCGGCAGCGGAACAATGATTGAGGACTTGAGGCAGGATGGGACAGTGGCCTGGGACAGGGACTGATTGAAAATCCTAGTTAAGATTCCGGCCAGTTGATCTGCACAGTCTTTCAGCACCCGTCCAACCACACTGTCGGGTCCTGCAGAATAGGCATTGTGTATAAATTGACTTTCCTAATTTATTTTTACATATTCTAATTTATTTTTACACATTCTGATTTGTATTTGTATTTTCTGATTTGTGTTTGTGTTATCAATTAGTTTTTGTGTTTTCTGATATTATTTTTGCATGATTTAATTTATGTTTGCACATTGCACCGTAGCTTGCTGCACTCACAGGGCCAAAGTGCTGGCTTCCAGTCTCAGCCCAGGAATCGCCTATGAAAAGGAAATACTGAAATAAAGAAACACATTTGCTGTGAGTTGTTGTTGTCGTTGTTGTTATTTATTTATTTGTTTGTTTTTGTTTCTATTCCTTTACGATCTATCAATTCACGTGTTAAAAGGACGATGGCACACCAGGGGCCTCATGTATAAATGGTGCGTACGCACAAAAATGTTGCGTAAGCCCATTTCAACACTCAAATAGAGATGTATTTAAAACCTAAACTTGGCGTAAAACCACACACATTTTCACGGTAGCTAAATGCTTGGCATACGCAAGTTCTCGGCTCGGTTTTGCAAACTGGCGGCACCCAGTGTCAAAGCAGTGCTACTGTTCTAATGTGGTTTCCCTTTCTTTTTTAGATCCACATCCCTGACACGGCTTTATAAATACACTGAAATTAACCGCATATTGTTTATTAGTTTAAGGCACTGATTCCCAAAGTGGTCTATATGGACCCCCAGGGGTCGATTTTGACTTGCAGGGGGTCTATGTCAGCGAGAAAAAAAACTGGGGGTGCACGAGATGTAAATGGTGGTCCACGTGAGCGGACACAACATGTAAGAATTTTACTAGGTTCTGATTTGTTTCGTTCTAAATCCAAATATTTACTTGCATTTTGTTTCTTTTCAATAAAGGTATGAATAAAAATTGCACATGTTTTTCTTTTTTTACAATTGTCCACTCTACAAAAAACCCTATGCAAGTAAGCAGCACTGTGTCAGTTGCCAAAAACACATTTGAAGTTAATAAGTTTAGGAAAATTCAATATTAGTCAGGCAGGGGGTCTATGAAAAACAAAAAAATTGGTAAGTGGTCTACGGGGCAAAAAAGTTTGGGAACCTCTGGTTTAAGGCATCTGATTGTAATTAACCTGCAACAATATAATGGTCCACAGAATGGTCAAACTTTTCTAAATACCATAGCTGCTTTAGCTTTACTCTCACTGCACCTTCTTCTTCTTTCAGCTGCTCCCGTTAGGGGTTTGCAACAGCTGATCATCTTTTTCCATATTATTCTCACTGCACCACTCGGAATATTTATATCACTGTATCTGAGTGGGGAATCACAGCTCTAAAGCAGCTGATTGGGGAGTTGGTCTTCCGTTACGGGAGTTGGACATCTGAAGTGGAGCTCCGTTAGCAGCTTATTTTTTCTCTTATTTCTTATTATCCCGAGGTCTCCTATATTTATCCAACCCGAGGAGTTTCTACTACAATATATAAATATGAGTAACAAGAAAAGCGGTCAGAAAGAAATGGGAAAGAAACTTAAAACTACACCCAAGTCTAGACAGACATCAAACCCAAGTACAAGGTACGGCCTTTCAGAGACTGACCTGGAACAGGCAGGCGAAAGCACAGACTTCCCAGGATCCCACTCCACTGCAACATCTCCAGTCGAGAGCGAAAATGGGAGCAAAGGTGCAAGTGATGCAGGTCACGATAGCTCACCGATTCCAGAAGATCACTTGAAACTAGAGATGGCCTTGCAGTCCACGCATTCATCTAATCCTTGCGAGCCTGATATAAATTGGAAACCAAGAAGGTATCAGAGCTATCCAGCGAAATTACTAGAATAGATGAAGAACATGCCAGGTGTCCAAGTGAGGCTCTTCATAGGAAAAGGCAGGCTCTGCATTCAGAGCTCAACCTCTTAACAACCAAAGAAACTGAACAACTCATTTTTAAATCAAGATATAATATGAACACGGAGAGAAAGCTAATAAGCTCTTAGCTCAACAAAGCAAGAAGTCTGCAATGCAATCCCAGCAATCACCAACACGAACAGGGATAAAATCATTGGCCATAAAAATATAATGCACACATTCACAGACTACTATAAATCCTTATATTCTACTAAGTTTAAAGATGACAACACACAATCTAATGCATTTCTAGATACATTACAGATACCACAAATAGATACTTTTAGCGCAGAGGATCTGGATAAACCTTTGGTGCTGTCAGAATTACTACATGCTATAAAGTCACTTCAAAGCGGGAAAGCAGAAGGCCCTGATGGCTACCCTGTAGAATTTTATAAGAAATTCTCCACTCAGCTAGCTCCCCTCTTATTAGCAACATTTACAGAAGCTAGAGACAATCAAATTGTACCTTAAAGTTTTCACCAAGCATTAATCACTGTCTTTCCTACACAAAATAAGGACTTATTACAATGTGCATTATACAGACCAATTTCACTTCTGAATAATGATGTTAAGATACTCTCCAAAGTCCTAGCTAGAAGGATGGAGAAAGTGCTGCCTTCGGTAATATCACAAGATCAAACTGGATTTATTAAAGGCCGACACTTAGCTTCCAATCTTTGATGCCTGTTTAATGTAATATATTCACCAGCAAAGTCAAACACCCCAGAGATATTATTATAGTTGGATGCAGAAAAAGCATTTGAAATGATTGAGTGGAACTACCTTTTCACTACATTAGAGAAATTTGGGTTTGGCCCCGAAAATTTGTGGATGGATCAAACTTCAGTTTGTATTAACAACATTTGTTCAGACTACTTCAAACTAGAATGTGGTACTAGACAAGGATGCCCCTTGTCTCCATTGCTATTTGCAATCGTCATTGAACCACTGGCAGTTCACTGTCGAAATGCTTATCAGATAAAGGGGATTTTCAGAGAAGGACTTGAACAGAAAATTTCTCTATATGCAGATGATATGGTTTTGTATATATCAGACCCACAAAATACTGTGCCTGCAGTCTTAACAGCACTTACAGAATTTCAAAAGATCTCTGGTCTCAGAATTAATTTGAATGAAAGTGTGCTCTTTCCAGTGAATTCTCAAGCATAGAATATTAGATTAGACACCTTCCCTTTTATCATTGCAGATCAGTTTAAATACCTAGGGGTAAATATCACAAGTAAATATAAAGCCTTTCATCAACAAAATTTCGCCGTCTGTATGGAAAAAATTAAGCAAGACTTGCATAGATGGTCAACCCTTCATCTCACTCTATCTTCAAATTAAAAACTTTGTTAAACAGAACCTGCCCGATTTCCCCCATCTCACACCTTCCTCTATGCTGGAAAAAATATTGCTCAGTTTGGAGGACTCAGATAGCATTTCTGCAATATATAAAATTATTTTACAGTCCCTCCCTTTCAAAGATCCAAGAGGGCAATGGGAAAAAGATCTGTCACTCAACATATCAGAAAAGGAGTGGAAGGTAGCAATGCAGAGAATTCACTTGAGCTCCATATGCGCAAAGCATACAATTATTCAACTTAAAAACTTAAAATAATATTCAGCTTAAAAAAATGTTTCCAGGGCAAGATCCAACCTCGAACGCTGCAATCAAGTCCTAGCTTCACTGGGCCACATGTTTTGGGCCTGCACCAAATTAACATCATTTTAAATGCCTTTCAGACAGCATTGGTGTCACAATCCCTCCTAACCCATTAACAGCTGTGTTTGGTGTTCTTCCAGATGGGCTTAAAGTGGAGAAGGACAAACAAACTGTGATTGCCTTCACTACACTATTGGCACGCAGACTTATTTTGCTAAACTGGAAGAATCCTAACTCTTCTCTTTTAAGTCAGTGGGTAACTGATGTTTTATACAATCTGAAATTGGAAAAAATTAAATTCCCAGTTAGAGGATCTGTGCAGAACTTTTTCAAAACCTGGCAGGATCTAATACATAATATTTTAGAATAAGCTTTTAAAGCACTGAGGAAACAGATTCTCTCTTTTTTTTTAAATCAGCCTATTAAACTTATCAATCTATGTATTTTGACCAGCTTTAAGATTTACTCTGCTGGCCATGCTCTCTTTCTCAGGGATGGGGGTTGGGTTGATTTGTTTTCAATCCTATTTTTTGTTAAAATTTGATCTATCTGTATGGAATGATTATAATAAAATCAATAAAGTTGAAAAAAAAAAGGAAAGAGATTATTGGTATACAGCATCAAGCACACAGTGCCTCAGCCATGCTGTCTATTGAACAGCTCTCATCCGGCAAACGATTCAAAGCCTTTCCTCGTGGTTCAGAAACAGTTTCATCCCAAGAACTATAAACGCACTCAATCAGTCCATCAAGTGCTCCTTGTAGAACTGTTTGTACTTATTAGTACAATTACCTCACTGTAAACTTGCGATGCAGCTATAATATTGCACAACCTGAGCCACTTTATAAAGCACGAATTTACATATGATGAAAATATCATTTTTAAGATGAAATACAGCAAAATGTGTTTATTACATTATACAGATAAAATGTTAACATAATTTAAATAATCTAGATTGTTAATAATTAAACATGTGAGGACACGGTGTCGCAGTGCTAGCTAGTTCAGGGATTGTTCCTGCCTCGCGCTGTATTCTTGCTGGGGCTGGCGCGACACTGGAAGGATAGATGGATAGAATAATTAAACATGTACTACGAAGATATTTCAATGTTCCTTAAAAGTTTTGAAGAATTGTCGTTCTAAGCTTACAAATGGCTTCACGTCTATTACAGAGCTGATTGTGTGGCGATTGGGTATTTGGAGAAAGAAAAGTAAGGACAGGAATTGGGGGTTAGTACATTTGAAAGAGACAGTACTGCTGCAATAAATTATTTCATTGAAGGTTGCACACGGCGCAGCAAGCATCTTGCATGAGGCAAGAACAATCATTGCGCCACCTTTTTTCCATGTTTAATAACGTGTTTTAACTCCTGTTATCATGAAAATTATATCAAGTATACATCTCAGTATTTTAATTATTCAGAGAGCTGTAATATTACGAATGTAATGGATTCTGTGTCCTGTCGGAGGAAGAGAAAGCCCGGAGCACATAGTGATTCACACACATAGAGCACATAGAAGATCAAATACAAAACAAAGCATGTAACGTGCTACTTTAGTTACGATGGGATTTGAGAAAATAGTAAATTAAACAATTTTAAAGTGAAGTTTATGATGTTCTACTTTAATGACAAAATAAACTATGTGATTAAAGTGGAAATTTCGAGATTAAAGTTGACATTTCGCGCTTTTTTCCCACTGTGTGCCTATTTTTTTTTCTGTGTACCCTACATAAGCTTTCATATGACTCTCAGATGGTGGGCTACGACTTGCCTTTTCACAGCAAATTTGATATCTGACCGCTTCTTTTTTATTTCGGGCACTGTGCAACTTTGTGAACTCAAACTTTCGATTTTCTCCAACATTCTATGTCACTTGATCAACTTCCTTTTGTTGATTATATCACTGTTTAAACCAACAAATAGTAAGTTTTTTCTTGCCTCCATTTGGTATTCACTGAAATTCTTCTGTTTTCTCCCGTGCTTTTGCCATTGTCTTTTCACAGAAGGCTGAGCTTAAGGGTTATTTATATTGATTTGCATATTCAAAGAGGCGTAATTCTGGGAAGAGTTTGGGCGGGACAGCAGGCACATGCGCGACTTTTCACGCTGACCAGGATTTATGTAGTGGAAAAACGTGGAAGTTGGCGTTTGCACAGATTTATGCATCTGGATTTTTTTGTACATAACCACATTTCCGCTTTTGTCCAAACACCATGTTTTAGTGTGAATTCTACACACGCTGTTATGCATGAGGCCCCAGATATGTTGGACACCTGTCAGCTGAGGCTGATGGTGCAAATTCTTCAAGTAATTCAAATGGTGTTATTCTCTACTGGGAAGGATGGACTTTATTTCAACTGTAAGCTTATGGATCTGAAGAACCACCTGCTAAGTGTATTGCACTGCATCTTCCAGCAGAAAACCAAAGAAGTGGTTCACTGCCAGGCTGCTCGCTTCCACGAGTCAGCACTACTTAGTATTCCCATAATGTGACACATCAGGGTCATAAAGGATACAAGGAATGGGTAGGTGACGCAAGCTAAACAGCAAGCAATAAGAAGAGGAAGCTGAATGTCACTGCTTTCATGTGAGATAGAAGGTGGGATACAGGAAAGAGACACTTTTCCCACGGTGGTCTCAGAATGAAGTAAAGAGTGTGGCAGGAAGAGTAGCAAGCGAGTTTTGAAGTGAACGACGAAAAGCATAAGTGCAGGGAAAGAGAAAGAAAGTAACGGCCTGAAATGAACATTTAAAAGGCAGAGAACAAAAGGAGGAATTGGAAGGTGAAGAGAAAGTGAAGGCATGAAATGAACAGTACAAGCTGAGAACGTAGAATGAAGAAACTGGCACGAGGCAAAATTGACATTAACAGTGTAGAATGTGAGATGAAGAATTGGCTTCAAAATGTAAAGGTGACAGGAAGTCTGAGTGGAGAAGTCAGGGGATGCAATCTGGGGTGGTTTGGACATGCAGGCAGCAGCAGTCTCCTATCACCATGGTGCTGTTGTGGACGAACCTGCTGGCAAGACATGAACAGTAATCTTCGAGAACATGAACTTGACATAAGAGTGTGCATTTGATATGGTGATTAAAAGATGACTGCTGCATGTAATGAAGATTGAAAAATGTCAGCATGAAATGAAGTTTAAAACGTGTCAGTTTGAAATGAACAGGCTCTGTGCAAGGGCATCATGCTGTCTGAAGCCTTAAACGGGCTTATGTAGGGAGCCTTGGGCTACGCCAATTCTTGGTCTAGCTTACGCAAAAAAAGTTAGTGAGCATGCTCCAGTGTGAGATCCACTCTATTGGCATTGTCACTACCCGATCTGCATGCCTTCCTGATTCGCGCACGCATGCGTATTGAAAGCCTAACATGCCGTAAAGTGTTCACACATGCATTAAATAGATTGGGTAGTGCTATAAAGTTTGCGATGACGTAGGCTTTCAGTATGCATGCGCGCATGGATCAGGCCAGAAATGGGGACCGGGTAGTGACACACTCTGAATGCGCTTATTGAAAAAAACAGACCAGGCAATTTTAAAATTTATATTGAAAGCTATCAGTAAGGTGTGGCACAGTGACTGTGAGGGACACCTGCTGTTGTCACATGTCATTAGCTTATTGTTTAAGCTGTTGGCTTAGGAGGAGTACACACACATACAGTTAACTGAAATATAATGGAGAGGGGTTGCTCATTAGTAATAACAATTCTTATTGCTGCAGTTAGAAATTCAATACCCGCTTACTGTATATTTCTTCTTGACCCTACAGGATGTTCGGTGGTAATCAGCCTTCCAAGTGGCTGAACAGATGCCAGTGTACCCGAACTCTGAGACACAACTGGATGTAATTTTTTTCTGCTTTTAAGATTCCCAATTCGAGATGATGTGCAGTTCATCTTAGATTTGCTGTTTCTAGAGGTAGAACTACTGAGAATTTCAGTGTTAGAAGTAATTTATGCACAATTCCTGCCAAGACTCCCCATATTTATTACTTGATCTGTAATATTTTGCTGGCTTTAATCCTGTCCTGTATGTTTGCTTATTTTGTCCAGTGACTAACACAGGCTTTTTTTATTTTAGACTAGGGGGCTTGGTTTTCTGGATACACATTTTTTAGATTTTTTTTTTCTTTGAATTGTTGCTATTTCATTAGTTTCACTTTAATTTCAGAACTTATGTAAAAACAATATTTGGAATCTTTCGAGACCCAATATGCTGAATGTTTTAAATGAGGTCAGTGAGACATATGTTTAATGACTTTGTACCATAATTCAGGATAGGTTTACCTGATTTACATAAAATAATTTCACAACTGAGACTCTCCACCTGCGTCCTTGACCCAGTACCAACAAGTTTTTTCAAAGAAGTATCGGGCGTGCTAATTGATAGTATTCTTGACATTGTAAGCTCGTCATTAGACACTTCCCAGACTGTATTAAGATTGCTGTAGTTAAACCCCTACTCAAGAAAAATAATCTTAACCCCTCTGCTTTTGAAAATTTTAGTCCCATTTCTAACCTGTCTTTCTTAAGTAAAATTTTAGAGAAGACAGTCATTATGCAGCTAAATGACCACCTCAATAAACATGCTATTCTTGATAAATTTCAGTCGGGTTTTAGAACAAATCACAGTACAGAAAGTGCACTCATTAAAGTAGTAAATGAGTTGCGGGTAAGTGCAGACAGAGGCCATTTATCTGTTCTCATCCTCTTAGATCTGAGTGCCCCATTTGACACCATTGATCACAATATTCTTAGAAATCGCCTTAGTCAATGGGTGGGCCTGTCTGGCAGTGTCTTAAATTGGTTTGAATCCTACCTGGCAGGTAGGAAATTCTTTGTTAGTTGTGGTAATAACAACTCAAAGACACATGATATCCTATATGGTGTTCCACAAGGCTCTATCCTGGGTCCGCTGCTCTTTTCGATCTACATGCTTCTGTTAGGTCAGATTATCTCAGGGCACAACGTGAGTTACCACAGCTATGCTGATGACACGCAGCTGTATTTATCAATAGCATCTGACGACCCCAACTCTGTTGTTTCACTAACACAATGTCTTACTTGTGTTTCTAAATGGATGAATAGTAATTTTCTCAAGCTAAATAAAGAGAAAACAGAAATTTTTGTGATTGGCAATAATGGATATAATGACGTTATTAGAATTAAACTTGATGCATTAGGATTAAAAGTCAAGACGGAGGTAAAGAATTTAGGGCTAACTGTTGACTGTAACCTGAATTTTAAATCACATATTAATCAGATCACTAGGACAGCATTTTTTCACTTAAGAAACATAGCAAAAGTTAGACCTCTTATACCATTAAAAGATGCTGAGAAATTAGTTCACGCTTTTGTTTTCAGTCGACTAGATTACTGTAACGCACTCCTCTCAGGACTACCCAAAAAAGACATAAATCGTTTGCAACTAGTGCAGAATGCAGCTGCTAGAATCCTAACCAGGAAAAGAAAATCCAGGCACATTTCTCCAGTTTTGATGTCACTACACTGGTTACCTGTGTCATTCAGAATTGACTTTAAAATACTGCTTATGGTTTACAAAGCCTTAAATAATCTCGCTCCATCTTTTACAACGGAATGTCTGACACCTTATATTCCAAATCGTAACCTTAGATCCTCAAATGAGTGTCTGCTTAGAATTCCAAGAGCTAAACTTAAAAGAAGTGGTGAGGCAGCCTTCTGCTGTTATGCACCTAAAATCTGGAATAGCTTACCAGTAGGAATTCGCCAGGCTGATACAGTGGAGCACTTTAAAAAACTGCTGAAAACACATTACTTTAACATGGCCTTCTCATAACTTCAGTTTAGTTTAATCCTGATGCTCTGTATATTCAATTAATCATCATAACTATTCATGGTGGCTCTAAAATCTATACTAACCCCTATACTCTCTTCTGTTTCTTTTCCCAGTTTTCTGTGGTGGCGACCACCACCTAATCAAAGCACCATGATGTTCCTACATTGATGGATTAAAAGCCAGAAGTCTACATGACCATCATCATCAAGTCCTTCCATGAGAACCCCAAATACAAAGAGGACTGTTCATTTATGTTAGGCAGAATGCTCAGAGGGGGCTGGGCGGTCTCATGGTCTGGAACACCAGCAGATTTTATTTTTTTTTTCTCCAGCCATCTGGAGTTTTTTTGTTTTTTCTGTCCTCCCTGGCTATCAGACTTTACTCTCATTCTATGTTAATTAGTGTTGTCTTATTTTAATTCTTACTTTGTCTTTTTTTCTTCATCATGTAAAGCACTTTGAGCTACATTATTTGTATGAAAATGTGCTATATAAATAAATGTTGTTGTTGTTGTTGTTTTGAATTTCATCACAAACAAAGCGATCTACATCATCATCAGTTAATAATTTTTTTTTGCAAAGTAACCAATAAATGCATGTGAGGTAAACCCCGTGTTTGAAATTCTCTGACTTAAACTTCAAACCCTTACAAAATTTACATACTTCTGACATATCACCTGTGTCCATATATTCGATCTCTATTCACCTTTTAGTTATTTCTCCAAGTAATAATTTCTCTTTTTTTGCGCTAATGTGATGTTTACTTTCTTTTTTTTGACACTGTCGTTTTTTTCTGCTTTCATATTCTGTATCTCGCTCTGCATTTGTTTCGCCCCTATGTTTTTTTTTGAGTCTTTTGAATTCCAGTTTTCATTATCTAACCTGCTCTGCATGTGTTTGGCCCCCTTTTTTTTAACCTCTTTATGACGTTTTACTTTGCTTTCTACTGTCTTTTATTTCTGACCTCGCTTTGTCCTGCTTTTTTTTTCAATGACACCTGGTCCGTGGTGATTATTTTCCCCTTTTCAAGTAATAATTTCCGTTTTTTTGTGCTACTTCGATCTTTACTTTCTTTTTTTTTATACTTTCTAATTTTCCTACTTTGATATTCTTTAACTTCCTCCACATTTGTATCGCACCATAATCTGCTCTGCATGTGTATAACGCCAACATTTGTGAACGTGTTTATGAAGTTGCGAAGGCTAAAAGACTTTGTTTTCCACTCTTTGCCTTTTATTTCTGATCTCAGTTTTTCCTGCTATTTTTTCAATTACACCTGGTTCTGATGATTAATTACCTTCTGTTTGCGCTAATGCAATCTTTACTATCTTTTTTTTTATACTGTAGCGACTGACGTAATAAAGTGTTGCAAAAGTTCTACTTGAACAATCCCTGACTTCGAAACCCCAAACACAACTTTCTAGCACCCTCTCCGACCCCTGCTCCCTAAGGTCTCGCCCCCCACTTACCACATCAATCAATACCCCGCTATCAGTCTTCCGTGCTGTACTCCGCCCTCCCTCAATTGGACCTAACAGTCACTTAAAACAAAAAAGGCTTCAACCTGGCTGGGACGCTACAGTACTTTTGAATTTTACTGCTTTCATATTCTGTACCTTTCTCTGCATGTGTATCACGCCATCGTTTGTTTGAGCCTTTTGAATTCCACTGCTTTCATAATCTCTTATCTGCCTTTTTTCTCTCCAATGCTTTTGGGTATCTTTTCTCAGTGCTGCTCTTTCTTCTTTGCTTTCAGTTGTTGAAATTTCATGTAGAGCGTATTGTCCTTACACACTTTATCTGTGCTGAGAGCACAGGATCTGTGTGTGCTACCTGTCTTTCCACGACTAAGTGTTTTGATGGCCGTGCTCTTATTTGATATCGTTTGAAAGTAGGGTGTGTCTTCAGGCCCGGTCTTAAGTATTATGGGGCCCTAGGCGAAAGGGGGGTCCAGGGGCCCCCTGAGGGGCTTCCCCCTGGAAGCTCTGCGAAATGCGTGAAAATTAGACCAAGGAATCGATCCGGGGCCCCCCGGACGCCGGGGCCCTAGGCGGTCGCCTACTTCGCCTATGCCTAAGGCCGGGCCTGGTGTCTTGCAAGAATCTCATGTTCCACGACCCTGTGAGACGGCCCTGGGATAATCTCTTGGCACCAAGTCTCATAATAACGGTCCCCGCGAGATGCTACGTGGCCAGTCTTTTTTGTCTTGCGGGTCTTTTAAATGTCTTCCAAGAACTTCCGAGAAGATCACGTATCATTGCTCTGCTTTTTTCTTTCCAGGATTTTTTTTATAATAGAGAGACAGGGAAGCCTCAGGCACATCAGTACCAGCAATCACAAAATGGGGATACTGTTCCATGTTGCAAAATAACATTTATTTCCTTAAGTTGCTGTGCTTTGTTGTTGGATTTTGAAAGAGCCAAGACGTAATTTTAGCCCAAAAGAAAACTATGGCAGGACTGAAAAACTAAGATGTTTTCATGTAAGTAATGACACCTTAACACTTCATATTAGAAGTTCAGATATACAGAGATTGTAACACAGTGTCTACTGTATATGTAATGTAAAGAAAAAATGATGCTAATTGTAAATTTGTCTTAATGGTTATAGATTTGTTTTGAGAAATGTAAATTTGTTTTGCCCTTGTCGGCCACCGTAAAAAACACAGTAATTAAAAAAAAATTCTTATTAGTTAGACTTTATTCTAAGCAGACCTTTATCTATTGTGATGGTTTATTTTGATAATGGTCTACAGGTGTACCAAGAAAGGAGGTAGAACAAAAAGTAAGGGAACACTTTATTAAGCTTGAGCTAAGCGTATGAACATCATTTATCTACTGTGTTTATGTTTTTTAACGGTTAGTGTGGTGGAACAATCCAGCCATGTTATGGGGCAGCAGTTAAATGAAGAAGGTAGGACAGATGTGTGCCACGTTGAAGTAGCGGTTGGCCTTCCTGCCCAGCACTTCTAGAATCCTCCATCTAAATCTCTGGTCTGGATCTGCTGTGTTTTTATCAAATGATCAAGAGGTATTGTCCTGTTTTTTTTCCCCCAACTTCTGAAAACTGTCTCAGTCTCATTACACTGGTTGCCTGTCTCACATAGTATTGATTTCAAAGTTCTATTAAATATATATAAGGCTTTGAGAATTTTAGAACCTGCCTGTATTTTGGAGTGTCTGCTCCAAACATTTCTCTTCTCAAACATTGCTTCGCTTTTTATTCCAAGATCAAGCATAAAAACTGGCAGCTTTCTGTATGCAAAAAAATCTGGAAAGCTTTACCAATAAAGAAGTGCCAGGCTACAAATGTTGAGCATTTCAAAAAATTTCAACAAGCCCACTTTTCTAATTAGGCTTTTTCTTAATTACTTGCATTGGTTGTAATAGATTAGAAATGGTACTGTATACACTTTGTAAGATCTGCACTGGGCAGTAACTTCTGCTGTTTTTCTCTGGTTTCTTTTTCCAGTTTATTGCAGTGGTGCCCTGTGTCCCAGCCATCTGTTAAATCAACTCAATTGCCTGTGATGCTGGAGAGAAGAAAAGTTCATTAGATGTCCTGAAATGGAATTGTGATTGGACTGAGACGGCCAAAATCATGTATGCTTGGATGTGCAGAGAGGGCTCAACAGGCATTGGCCTCAGACCTCCAAGAGGTTTATTATCTCCAGCATCCTTGAAGGCTGCAAGTTTGTCTTTCTCCCTGGCCATTTGACCATGCAGTTTATTTATTAGAAAGGACAAGGACCTATCCATTTGCTTCTTATTTACTTTTACAATACCTTCAATTTTCTTTGTAACTGTATATTTTTGTAGAGCAATGTGAGTTACACTTGTAAGCAAAGGTGATATAGAAGTATTATTTCTGAACAAATTTTAAGAGACAGATCAGGAAAAATGTCAGTTTAAATATAACAAAAATTTTATGGAATATTGCTGGATAATAACTCTTTGACTCTGAACAGTATCTTGTTCATAAACCTAAAGTAGAATTATCCCTTTTTTGACAAATTTAATGATTCAGTTTTACTGTGTTCAAAACCTTGCCTAACATTTTTTTAAATACTAAGGTAAAAATCTGTAAATATGTTTTTAACACCAACCCATTTGTTGGCCATTTTCATTGTATTTGTGTCCTTTTTAATAATAATAATAATAATAATAATAATACATTTTATTTATATAGCGCCTTTCCCATGCTCAAGGCACTTAAATACATTTAACATTTATAGATCTTTATGCTTACTGATTTTTCTAATCATTTGACTCTTACTGTTGTATATACAGTATATATATTTATATATACAGTAGGTGTGTATAATTTTTTTTTGAGAAATCTAAATTGTGGCCGGCATGGTGGCGCAGTGGGTAGAGCTGCTGCCTCACAGTTGGGAGACCTGGGGACCTGGGTTCGCTTCCCGGGTCCTTCCTGCGTGGAGTTTGCATGTTCTCCCCGTGTCTGCGTGGGTTTCCTCCCACAGTCCTAAGACATGCAGGTTAGGTGGATTGGCGATTCTACATTGGCCCTAGTGTGTGCTTGGTGTGTGGGTGTGTTTGTGTGTGTCCTGCGGTGGGTTGGCACCCTGCCCTGGATTGGTTCCTGCCTTGTGCCCTGTGTTGGCTGGGATTGGCTCCAGCAGACCCCCATGACCCTGTGTTCGGATTCAGCGGGTTGTAAAATGGATGGATGGATGGATCTAAATTGTCCCTAGTGTGTGCTTGGTGTATGTGTGTGTGTTTGTGAGTGCCCTGCCCGGAGTTTTTTCCTGCCTTGCGCCCTGTGTTGGCTGGAATTGGCTCCAGCAGACCCTCTTGACCCTGTTGTTAGGATAGAGCGGGTTGGATAATGGATGGATCGAAATGGAAGGGGGGCTTTATATAATTCATTACGTGACTAGAAAAATAAAAAACACTACATACTATATATACTGTATATACATATATATATATATATAATATGAGTATCGATACTAATAAAAGGCAAAGCCCTCACTGACTCACTGACTGACTGACTGACTGACTGACTCACTCATCACTAATTCTCCAACTTCCCGTGTAGGTAGAAGTCTGAAATTTGGCAGGCTCATTCCTTACAGCTTACTTACAAAAGTTAGGCAGGTTTTATTTCGAAATTCTACGCGTAATGGTCATAACTGGAACCTGTTTGACTGACTCACTCATCACTAATTCTACAACTTCCCGTGTAGGTAGAAGGCTGAAATTTGGCAGGCTCATTCCTTACAGCTTACTTACAAAAGTTAGGCAGGTTTCATTTCAAAATTCTACGTGTAATGGTCATAACTGGAACCTGTTTTTTGTCCATATACTCTAATGGAGGAGGCGGAGTCACGTATCGCGTCATCACGTATTACGCCTCCTACGTAATCACGTGAACTGAAAACGAGGAAGAGATTTACAGCACGAGTCAAACGCGGGAACGAAGGTAAATGACGTTAATTGTTGACTGTCTTTTAATATTGTGTACTTGTTGAGTGTCTTTTAATACTGTGTAAGCATACATATTAACACATGTGCAATTAAACGTGTGCATTTACGGGGTGATTTCTCAGGCTTAAAAGCTCGCCTTTTATTAAAAAGGTAAATGCAAACTCTTTTCATTCTGAAGGGCACAAACCACGTTAGATTTCAGCCGTTAAACGCGCAAAAATGTCAGTACACCAGATAAATAAGCGCAACATATTATCAGTTGTATTGTATGCTTACAATACATATAGAAATGTGTTAATCGTTAACTAATATTATGGGATGGTGTTTTTCGACTTGCGCCTTGATTTAAACGATTGCATGTCTTGGTGGGTTTGCGTAGCTTATTGTCAATATCTTTACACCTCTTTTTAAGACTTAATTTAAAAAGGTTTTCTTTTCTTCTTAATTAAAATTTAAAAGCAATACTTCACCGCTGCGAAGCCCCTCTAGCGCTGACGTCCGATTACCGTAAGCGAGTGCAGTGAGTGTGTACGCCTGATGAGCCAAGAATAAGGGGGAAACAGGTGTCGCGTACTCTTTGCATTATTTAACAGTAAACTATTTTCATCCATTCTATGATCTGCTTCTCACAACTGAAGGCACCGTGGCTGATGTTACCTGACTTGCTGGCCAACCATAAGCGTTACCTGGTAGGTAACCACCCACTCACTTCACTCCAATACGGGAATCGAACCTCGGACATCAGCGCTAGAGGCGAAGCCCCTAAAATTGCGCCACGGCGTTTGGTTCGTTTATTTGACAGCATGTAGATTGGGGTAATTACATTCACGGCATTCGTAGTCTGATTCACAATCTGATTGTATGGGTGGTTACCTACCAGGTAACGCTTATGGTTAGCCAGCAAGTCAGCTCGAAGTGATCACTCGAGTGAACGCAGCTTCACAAAAAAACAGATCCTTAATAAACTGTTATTGGTATATTTTCCATCAATTTTAAAAGGTTTTCTTTTATTCTTAATAAAAATTTAAAAGCAGTACTTCGCCGGTGTGAAGCGCGGGGATTTGAGCGACTGACACATACAGACATATTCATGAGTGCAGGTACTTCGGAAAGAAAGCACCGTGTAAACCTAAACTTTAAATTAAGTTCATAGACCTACAAAAGGTTGCCATTGATTTGAGGCAAGATTGCTTTTCTCATGTACAACTATACGTTGCATTCTTAACAGTAAGCTTGCACGGCTTGGTCATATTACAACCTGAGTGCTGAACTGACAACGTCGTATACAAACAGAACTATAACAATCGTAATAAACAAACAAAAAAAAAAGCGAAGAACCCTTGGATTTAATAAAAAGGCTCTTTCCTTGGCGAAGCAAGGAAAAAGGAAGACCTTATATGGCGTTCGTTTATAAAACAGCGGAAAAGCTGTGTTATGGCTGCTTCACAAAAAAACAGATCCTTAACAAATTGCTAATGGGATATTTTCCCTCAATTTAAAAGCAGTACTTCGCGGGGATTTAGATATATATATATATATATATAGATATAGATATATATATATATATATGTATGTATGTCTATATCTATACTAATTAATAAAAGGCAAAGCCCTCACTGACTCACTGACTGACTGACTCACTCATCACTAATTGTCCAACTTCCCGTATAGGTGGAAGGCTAAAATTTGGCAGGCTGATTCCTTACAGCTTACTTACAAAAGTTAGGCAGGTTTCATTTCGAAATTCAACGCGTAATGGTCATAACTGAAACCTCATTTTTGACAATATACTGTAATGGACGGCAGCTTGATGGCCGTGGGAGGCGTAGTTGAGTGTCACGTCATCACGCCTCCCACGTAATCACGTGAAAAGACTGTGAACTGAGTAAGGAGAAATGAAGGAAGAGCCACAAACAGCAAAGAACAAAAAATTAATTAAACAATTGAGAAGGGAGCGAGTGAAGCATACAAGCATCTTCATAAGGGAAACAAAGCACAGTGTAAAACGTAAGTTTAAATTAAGTTTATTGAAACGCTCCCGTTGCGGATTGCAATAACATATTCGTGACATAAAAGAACTCAGTACGGAGAAATTAAGGAAGAGCCGCAAACAGCGAAGAACAAAAAATTCATTAAACAATTGAGAAGGGAGCGAAACAATAAGAAGCCAGCGAGTGAAGCATACAAGCATGTTCATAAGGGAAACAAAGCACGGTGTAAAACGTAAGTTTAAATTAAGTTTATAGAAACGCTCCCACTGCAGATTGCAATAACATATTCGCGAGATAAAAGTTTAATGAGAAGACACGAGGTATAAACGAACCACACGCCGTAGCGCAACGTTAGGGGCAACAGTTTCAACCATTCTATGATCTGCTACTCGCAACTGAAAGACGGCACATGGCGGATGTTAGCCGACTTGCTGACCGCAACGTTAGGGGCTTCAACTCTGGCGCTGACGATAGAGATTCGATTCCCGAGAGGGGATGAAGCGAGTGTGTATGCCTGATGAGCCCAGAATTAGGGAGAAACACGTGTCGCATACTCTTTGCATTATTTGAAAGTAAACTATTAAAACCATTCTATGATCAGCTTCTGGGAACAGAAAGAGGGCACGTGGCGGATGTAAGGCGACTTCCTGACCAACCACAAGCGTTACCTGACAGGTAACCACCCATACAGTCAGATTGTGATTCAGAAAACGAATGCCACGAATGTAATTACCACGATCTACATACTGTCAAATAAACGAAACACACGCCGTAGCGCGACAGCTGTGAAAAGCGAGGTTCAGAAAAAAACAGATCCTTAACAAATTGTTATTGGTATACTGTATTTTCGATCCGTTTAAAAAGGTTTTCTTTTCTTAAAAAATTAAAAGCAGTACTTCGCCGCAACGAAGCGCGAGAATTTGGCTATATATATCTGCTTCTCACACTTAAAAGAGGGCACGTGGCGGATTTTAGACGACTTCATGACCAAACATTACTGTTACCTGCCAGGTTGGGTTACCACTTTTAATACAAAAAAATAAGGGACGCATACTGCAGCGGGTGCCACATCCCAGTGCCAACACTTTGCAGACTGTACTTAAAAGACCCGCCCTCCTCACTGGACAGTTAAAAAGACCAATCAAACTAACGATGACGTCAAGTATTACCCAATCAAAACTACGAAAGGAGGCATCTTCATAAAATGCGTGTGGGATGATTTGCATGAGACGCTGCTTTAAAAAAAATGATAAAAAAAATACGGGATAAATCCCGTCCCGTATTGATTCAAAACGGGACGCGCAATTTCATTCTCAAATACGGGACGATTCCGTATTTTAAAGGACGGGTGGCAACCCTACAGTGCCAGGTAACCACCCATACAATCAGATTGTGATTCAGACTAGGAATGCAATGAATGTAATTACCCCGATCTACATACAAGGCGAAAGTCTTGCAACATTCAAAGATGATGGTTTGGGATAAGTACACCATAGAACCTAAAAGAGCTTATGAAGCCTTGAACCGAAAAAAGCAAGATCTCAGAGATCGTAAAAAAAAAAAATAGGAGGTAATGTCGTTTTACTCGCTGTAGATTTTAGTCAAACATTACCAGTTATTCCACAAGGGAGACCGGCATATGAACTCAACGCGTGTTTAAAATCCATGCTTCTCCCACGCTCGGTTATATGTCGCGTGTTCTCAGGTAGGTACACCAAAAAATGTATACATTTAGGCATGTTATGGGCAAACAAAAAATGAGGTATACCCGAAGGCACTGCAGTAGTACTGAATGTAACTTTACTTCTAAAATGTTAAAGTTTTACTGTTTAATAATTTATACGCTTCTTATATGTTGTTCAAATTCTTTTATCAAAATACCAGTGACAGCGCAATGCACAATAACATGGAGTGAATACACCATACGCATCCGCCCACGGCCGCCCTGGTGTGCGCAGATAGGAGTTGATTCTACAATAAAATAAAATAAAGATAAAACCCCAGGATTGTTTCCTGCCTTGTGCCCTGTGTTGGCTGGGATTGGCTCCAGCAGACCCCCGTGACCCTGTGTTCGGATTCAGTGGGTTGGAAAATGGATGGATGGATGGATGGATTTTACTGTTTAATAATTTATATTTATATGAAATGTGCTTCTTATATATTACTTCACTAGCAAAATACCCGCGCTTCGCAGCGGAGAAGTAGTGTGTTAAAGAGGTTATGTAAACATATATATACTTATATACATATCTACATATACACATATCTACATATACACATATATCTACATATATATATATATATATATATATATATATATATATATATACACACACATATAGACATCCACATATATATACATATATCAACATATATATACACATACATATACACACATACATACATACACACACACATATATATATATATGTGTCTGTATGTGTATATATATATATATATATATATATATACACACACACATACAGACACACATATATATATATATATATATATATATATATGTGTGTGTCTGTATATGTATATATGTATATGTATATGTATATATGTATATGTGGATGTGTATATGTGGATGTGTATATGTATATATATGTATATGTAGATTTGTGTATATGAGCTCCGCAGCTGGCGCGGTCTTGCTGTTCTTGATTTGCTTTTCACATGGCCAAGTATACGTTGCATGCTCAAGAGTAAGCTCAGCGCACAACTTGGTCATATTTCAACCGGAGGGGCGAACTGACAACATGGTATACAAAGAGATCCTTAACAAATAATTATTGGTATAATTTCCCTCAGTTTATTATTTAAAATTTTAAAGCAGTACTTCGCCGCTGCGAAGCGTGGGTATTTTGCTATATATATATATATATATTATGTGTGAATGTATGTATGTATATATGTATGTCTATATTTATATCTATATCTATATATATATATGTAGATATGTAAATTTGTATATGTGTATATATATATATATATATATATATATATATATATATATAT
The DNA here is from genome assembly GCF_900747795.2 of Erpetoichthys calabaricus. NCBI lineage: Eukaryota > Metazoa > Chordata > Cladistia > Polypteriformes > Polypteridae > Erpetoichthys > Erpetoichthys calabaricus. Next base: position 57,416,570 of record NC_041408.2, read on the forward strand.
ATATATATATATGTATATGTATATGTATATATGTATATGTGGATGTGTATATGTATATATATGTATATGTAGATTTGTGTATATGTAGATATGTATATATATGTATATATGTTTATGTATATATATGGTTACATAACCTCTTTAACACACTACTTCTCCGCTGGGAAGCACCGGTATTTTGGTAGTATATATATATATATATATATATATATATATATATATATATACATACACACACACACACACACACATACACATATATTATATATATATATATATATATATATATATATATATATATATATACATATATATGTATACACACACACACATATATATAAATATATATATATACATACATATACACACATACATGCAGTTTCAATAACATAGAAATCAATATAAACAACATTAACATCATTATCATATGAGAATATGAAGTAATATATAAGAAGCACATTTCATATAAATATAAATTATTAAACAGTAAAATCCATCCATCCATCCATCCATTATCCAACCCGCTGAATTCGAACACAGGGTCACGGGGGTCTGCTGGAGCCAATCCCAGCCAACACAGGGCACAAGGCAGGAAACAATCCTGGGGTTTTATCTTTATTTTATTTTATTGTAGAATCAACTCCTATCTGCGCACACCAGGGCGGCCGTCGGCGGATGCGTATGGTGTATTCACTCCATGTTATCGTGCATTGCGCTGTCACTGGTATTTTGATAAAAGAATTTAAACAACATATAAGAAGCGTATAAATTATTAAACAGTAAAACATTAACATTTAAGAAGTAAAGTTACATTCAGTACTACTGCAGTGCCTTCGGGTATACCTCATTTTTTGTTTTGTTATCTCGCGAATATGTTATTGCAATCTGCAGCGGGAGCGTTTCTATAAACTTAATTTAAACTTACGTTTTACACCGTGCTTTGTTTCCCTTATGAACATGCTTGTATGCTTCACTCGCTGGCTTCTTATTGTTTCGCTCCCTTCTCAATTGTTTAATGAATTTTTTGTTCTTCGCGGTTTGCGGCTCTTCCTTAATTTCTCCGTACTGAGTTCTTTTATCTCGCGAATATGTTATTGCAATCCGCAACGGGAGCGTTTCAATAAACTTAATTTAAACTTACGTTTTACACCGTGCTTTGTTTCCCTTATGAAGATGCTTGTATGCTTCACTCGCTCTCTTCTCAATTGTTTAATTAATTTTTTGTTCTTCGCTGTTTGTGGCTCTTCCTTCATTTCTCCTTACTCAGTTCACAGTCTTTTCACGTGATTACGTGGGAGGCGTGATGACGTGACACTCAACTCCGCCTCCCATGGCCATCAAGCTGCCGTCCATTACAGTATATTGTCAAAAATGAGGTTCCAGTTATGACCATTACGCGTTGAATTTCGAAATGAAACCTGCCTAACTTTTGTAAGTAAGCTGTAAGGAATCAGCCTGCCAAATTTTAGCCTTCCACCTACACGGGAAGTTGGACAATTAGTGATGAGTGAGTCAGTCAGTCAGTGAGTCAGTGAGTCAGTGAGGGCTTTGCCTTTTATTAATTAGTATAGATATATATATAATACAAAGAGTGCACGACATGTGCTTTGCCGTAATTGGGGCTCATCAGCTGTGCACACCTAGGCTTCCCATTAGAGGGATGGAACCTTGGACGTCAGCGCCTGAGGCAAAACCTGAGACGTTGCACCACGAACAATGGTTCATTCGTTTTGCAGGGTGAATATTCTCATTATGCTCAACTAATGTGGAACTAAAGCTATTGTCAGTTGTGAATTGGCATGCACAGCTCAGATCGGGCTGTGTCGTACAGTGGATTTTTTTTGATTTTTGTTTTCCATGAAGCACATGCGGAGTGTGTCACTATCAGCTCCCCATTGCTGGCTCGATCCGAGAGCGCGTGCGTATTGAAAGGATGCGTCATCGCACACTTTATGGTGCCGCCCAATCTGTTTAACGCATGTGTGAACACTTTTAAGGCATGTTAGGCTTTCAATACACGTGCGCGTGCGGATTGGGCAGGCATGAAGATCGGGTAGTGACACACCCCTTAAAGACGTAAATACCTTCATTGCGTGGTCCAACTTACACTGTCGCTACCTGATGTGCGTGCCTACCCGATTTGCACGCTCAGGCATATTGAAAGCCTAACATGCCGTAAAGCGTTCACGCATGCGTTAAACAGATTGGGCAGCACCGTAAAGTGTATGATGACGTAGCCTTTCAATACGCACGCGCACGCAGATCGGGCTGGCAACGTGAACCAGGTGTCGCTACCCGATCTGCGGTGCCTACCCGATTTGCGCACGCATGCGCAGAGCTTAACTAGTACGACCCTGCACGATCTGCGTTTTTTTTACTTTGCGACATGAGTCCCCATCCGATTTGTCTCGCGCACGCGGTCTCTGCTTAATTAAAATTCATTTCACGACGCTGCCTGATTTGTTCTGCGCATGTCGAATGTTTTACGACACACGAGAAAAAAAGTTACCACGGGATTTTAATTTCTCGGTCTGCATTAACAAATAGAACTTCCGCCATTCGAGTGAGAAGGAGAAAGAAGAACGCTGTAAAGCATAGGAGCATATTGATTTTTTCTCCTGGCAGAAGAATATTCACTTCTTGAAAAAATGAAGACTTTTCAATTTTACAACAACTTGAAAGAATATCTTTTACGGGAAGAATTTAGCAACAATTTAACGGTCAGAGAGCGAAGTGAAATACGACGTGTGTCCGTGAATTTTATGATTAAAGGTACTGTATGTAATGTTTATTGAATGCTTTTCAATTTTTGAGAATACAGTATATACTGTAATATAATCTAGATATATTTAGGATTATCTGACGTTTTGTTTAATAATTGGAATGTTACAAAATTTACCGTTTTAAATAGGCTGTTGATTTCAGTGAACGCGCATGAATATTTTGAAATACGCAAAACTTTTAATAAATTGTGTTATTAAAAAAACTGCTCAGGTGGACTTTCCTGTTATTTACTGATTTATACTTGATTAATGGATTAGTAGGTTTTCTGTTTTTGGGAATATGAAAATCTGAACTGCCTAGATGTATCTCAGATCAGGTGTCTAAATTTTACAATTCTTTTAAAGAGAGAAGTAAATTGGTATCCACTAACGAATGTTAAAATGTGTTTTTTCTTATGCAACTCCCCAACATTAGACCACAATATTTTAGTGTGTGTGTGAATCCTCGCAATCCCAGTAACTGTTGTGTTTTTCTCATTGTATGAGTTTCAATAGAAACAAAACCAGGCTGTTTCATTTGCAAAATAAAGCACACATTCTTAGGGGTATTATGCTTTGTTACTGGGTAATTGGTGTATGCCTTCACTTATAATGTGATGTGGTCATATTTCAGTTACATGCAAGCAACTTTTGTATTCTGTTCTTTCTTAATTTTGGATAGTCCATCATCCGTGCCCTGGCTGCTCTACAGGGTGTATCAGGACAGGAGGCAGAAGACTTATTTCTTGGTGGCCCAGAATACAGTATCAGGTAAAAGTCAAGTCTATGAATGTTTGAAGTAAGTGTTTAAATATTTCTTGTTTATTATATTTATATTTTACTTGCCTTAGTGAAGTGGAAGAATTTAACCGAAAGATAGGGCAGCAATTAAAGGAGGAGGGAATGCTGTGATATCTGTTAGAATAGAAGATGCTACTGCCCAGTGCTTCCAGAATCCTTCATTTGAGTCTTGGGTCTGAATCTACTGCGTCATTGCCAAGTATTCTGGGGTAATGTATCTTGTTTTGTTTACATTTTGTTTTTCTCCATATTCCAAGCTCATTTACTTGACCTTAGCTTGAATAAACTGGATGGCTGTCTCCTTCACAATTGATTTTAAAGTACTATACTATTCATTACATAAAAAGCTCTGAACAATTTAGTCCCTTCCAGTATTTGGTACTGTCTCTCCCCCAGCACTCCTCAGTGTAATCTTTAATCCACAACCACTAATTTGCTTATGAAAGAACTGGTGAAGCAGCTTGCACATGTATACCAAAAATATAGAATGCCGGCTATAAATGTAAAACCTTTCAAAATACTTTTAAAACTCCATTTTTAAACTTCACCTCTGCTTAATTCCCACTTCTATCAGTTTATGATTTACTTCTGGTTTATGAATGGAACTGCATACACTTTGAAAGATTTACACCAGATAATAACCATTGTTTGTTTTGCTGTTTTCTTTTTTTTGTCCAGTGATGCCCTTTGCCGTGCACCCTGGTCAAGTCTTGTGTAACTGACTGTGGTGCTGAAGAGAGAAGATTTCTGAAGACCCTCTTGAAGTGGAGCTGCAATTGGATTAACACCACAACAGTATGCTGGCTGAGAATGTCCACAGGGGCCTGGGGAGGCTGTGACCTTGTGACCCTGAGACGTTGTTTTGTCAATCATCCTGACCAACTAGACCTTTTTTTGTTCTTCAACAGGGCCATCTGATATATTTAAGGAGAAGGACCTTTCAATTTTCCTCTTGTTTACTTTTTAATTGTATATATATTTTTTCGCTTTCATAAAGTTATATTTGTTAGTTTAGCAGTTTGGGCTTTATTAGTATTAAAATATGTTAGAGAAATTATTTGTGGAATAATTTTAATGATCAAAATAGCAAAACAATGTAACTTTAAATTTTCTGTGCTCTGGGTAAAATATGTTAAAGCTATGTGGTGATTTTTTACTTTTTTTTTTTTTTGTACATTTGACATGGTTTTTTTAGGTGCATTGTTGTCACATTGTTCACTTTTGTTGTTCTCATAACATTTATTCAATAAAATTTGCATGAAAAGTATTTCCTTTTTCATTATTCAGTTATTAACTCACATTTAAGACACTATATGGGTGAATAAAAGCCATTTAAATTTGAGTACAAGACGAGCAATAGTATCACAAAAGATGGTGCTGGGGTTGTGCTTTATGTGGGTTAGACATGAAATGAAGATTTCTTTTTCTTGAAAAAGACCGTTTATGCAATCCACTAGTATCACCACAATAAAGTTTTGATGCCCTATGACGTGTATTTCATTAATAATAATATGTAAAGTTATTTTTAAAGAGTTTTTCCAGGGATGAAAAGTGCATCAACAGTTAATTTTTACATATATACACACTTATTTTGACTAACTGCATGAAAGCCTGGTACAACAGCTGCACCAAACCTGCCAAAAAAGCCCAGTAGTGGATCATAAAAACATCACAAGACGTACAATGGAACTGAACTGCCATCACTTGATCATCGATACAAGATTCCCAGTGTAAGAAGGGCTAAAAACATCATCAAGGAGAACACTCATCTTGGACAGAACTTGTCTGAGCTTCTCCCATCTGGCAGGCATTTCAGATATATAAATGCAAAGAATTTATATTATTATCAATCTGTATGCTACAAACACACAAAAAAAAAACTTTTTTCCAACTGCTATAAACTTATTGAACTCGTATATCTCCTCAATCTGAAATCGTTTTCATTGATCATGTACAATTAATGTAGTGTAGGTAATCTATACTGCTGTGCATTTATGCAATAATAATCCATCCTGGTTACTTTTAACATTTTATATGGCATCTTGCCAATATTTTGAACATATTTTGTATGATTACTCAGTTTTTAGTTCATGCTTTATTTATTGCATAGTTGTATATCTGAACTATTTACAATATAATACAATACAGTTTATTTTTGTATAGCCCAAAATCACACAGGAAGTGCCTCAATGGGCTTTAACAGGCCCTGCCTCTTGACAGCCCCCCAGCCTTGACTCTCTAAGAAGACAAGGAAAAACTCCCAAAAAAACCTAGTAGGGAAAAATGGAATTTAAATGCAACATGAAGTTGACACGAGTAATTTCGTTGCGTTACTCAATGACAATAAAGTACTTGAATACATCTATTTTTAAAACTGTCATTTATTTTTTATATGTAGACTATAATAACATATGCAATGGTTAAATACTTCTTTGTACAATGGGAACTGAAAAATGAAGTGCTATGTAAACTAAACGAAGCGATCTCAGTAATAAAGAATTAACGTTTATAAGGAGGAGTACGACAAGCTTAATTCAGCCCTGAAAACAGAACGTACAATGAATATTTAATAATATTATCGTTATGGTCAACTACTACGGCATTTAAACGAAAATACTGTACTGCCCGTTGTGTATCGACATGCGCAGTTGAGAGCGATCCGTGCCGTAAAGCGAAAGGTTTAGTATACTGTATATTTTTTTTATTATTAAGCGCATGCGGAGTGTGTTATTGCATACGTATTGAACGAAAACGTCATCGCTCACTTTACGGTGCTGCCCAATCTGCGCATGCGGAGTGTGTTATTGCATACGTATTGAACGAAAACGTCATCGCTCACTTTACGGTGCTGCCCAATCTGTTTAACGCATGCGTGAACACTTTACGGCATGCTAGGCTTTCAATACGCCTGCGCGCGCAAATCGGGTAGGTACGCAGATCGGGTAGCGACAGGGATTCGTGTCGCAAAGTAAAAAAACGCAGATCGGGTAGGGTCGTAATAGTAAAGCTTTGCGCATGCGCGCGCAAATCGGGTAGGCAACGATTTTGGGTAGCGACATGCACTTAAAGTTTAAAGGGTCCGCCCTTGAAACGTCACTCGACAACATCGCGCATGCGTTTTGCTGACAGCAACGCGTGGTAACCGTTAGCGCTTTTGAAGTCTGAGGATAGAATACAACATGAGTGCATTTTTAATAGACACTTTGTTATCCCAAAGTGGCGACGTTTGTGACCTAATTGAGAAATTATGCTGGGAAACACAGGGAAACTCCGTACCGGAGAAGGAGAACGTGGAAGTTTTAACTCATGTGATCAGAAGAATAAGGTGCGATCTAGCAGAGAAGAGTACCCAGGCTGGTTTGGTATGCAAGACGACCCTTCAGACTAAACTAGAAGATGTCGTGAATAGCAGATGTCTGCCCACATTGAAAAAGCTGAGTGCTGATAAGAGTTCAGCTGCGCGGGACAGTTCCTCCTTGAGACGCAGTATTTGCGAGCTGATAGCCGGCTGCGCTGAGATTTGTAGCCGGCAGTTGACAGAAGCCCTTCTGTCCGCCAGTGTCTCCTCGTTACTTCTCTGTGCTGAAGACCAGAGTGTGGAGTCGAGTCCTAACCCTAGTGCTGGCTTTGATTTTGATAGTGCTGTGGACATTCTGGCTAGCACGATACCACTGCTAAGCGCACAGCAGGATAGCTACGTTCGCGATATCAAGAGGGCAACGATTGCGTGCATCAAAACATGCGGTGAGGCGGATTTCAGCAGAGTTGTGGTCAAGATTCTCTTTCCCTTATTAAACAACGGCGAGCTTTATCGGTCAGAGGTGCTTGGTCAGCTCTGGAGTGGCCTGGAAACCTGGCAAGCAATAGATGACTGCTCGTTGGTCATCTCAAGGCTACTGCTGATCCTGACCGCGCTTTCGGATTACCTTCTCCCAAGCTGCAGCGAACTGCGGAGTTTATCCGTGGATTTAAGAATGTCTGAGAGATTCTGGGAGGTTATTCAAGCGGGTGTCATGCACCCTGACTGCGTATCCCGCAAAAGAGCCTTATATTTGCTAAAAAAATCGGTGGCCCTCTCGGCTGAATGGAAGAGCACCTGCCAAGTCGTCCAGGCAGAAAGCAAAGGTAAGAGTGCTTGCACATATCGTTTGTTTCTGAAGAGTATAATGAAAGAAATACGACGATTTAATGCAATTGGCGCCTCTCACTGTGATTTACTTGCTGAAATACAGTATGTACACATCCTTTAAAAATACATGCACACCGTAAAGGAGTAAACAATATACTTAAATCGAAAAAATCTCAGAAATCAATTTGTGAATAAAGTTGAAAATGTGTGAGCGGAATTCAGTTTTTAAAACAAGGTTGTAACATGTTCAAAGTACTGTAACTGGACACCGTTTTCACCAAGAATGGAATACAGTAGTAGTATTCTCAGATGGTAGATGTTACACGTTATATTATTTTGGACACTTTAAAAATGTATACTGCATAAGAAAAGAGACAAATATCTGTAGGTGCTGAATATTTTCATGAATGGTGACTGACTTGTCACGTTCATGCATTAGACCCATACTGTAAATGGTAATGTCTTGTGACATGGCATACTAAGTGCCCTTTACCAGGTGCATGGCCAAGCACAACTTCAGAGGTTTTGAACATGGAATAATGAGTGGGGTGAAATATGCCAGCGAAATCACTTTATTTTTGGTCACTTTACTTGAGTATTTATATATAAAGTACTATGCTGATGTTATAGGAAAATGGGGTATTACACAAAGAAAATCCAGCCAGTGACAATTCTGTGGTAGGAGACCATTATGTTGATTTTGAAGTGCTATGGTGTAAAGCCCAGGCTGGCAGATGTTGCACAATCTCTTAAAAAAAAAAAGTACAGTAAAAGAATAAAATTAGCTCATTTCAGAATGTGTCTTGTCATTATGTCAGTTTCCAACTTATGATACTCATGTTACTCTTCTGTTTTATAATTCTGGAAGTCGTGGGTATGGTTCTAACAACTGATGGGAAAAATTTACTTAATTATATCAACAACATTTTTACCGTGTCTGTGCAAATAGTAGCATCAATATGGCACCAGATGAGCCCCTTATACCAGGTGTACCGTACAAATTGGTGATGGTGCTTTGATGCCTCCATTACTATCTTTTAACATCTGTCAGTTTCCCTAATTTGACTATTATTATTATTATTATTATTACTATAGCATGTCAGCATGTATGTCCAGTTTAGACTCCCTGCCACCTGTGACAAAACACCACAGTTTCTCAGACCAAAATCCATCCTCCCACGAATTAAGTTTCTTCCTCTCTGCTACCTCCAAAGCTTTGTCCATCCTACAGATACAAACTGGAGATATAAAGAGGTGAATAAACTGCTAATAATTTTCACTATGAAGGCAGTTAACCTGCCTTTTAACTTTTTACATAATTTCTTGGGGTATTTCCAGCCTTGCTCCCATGGCTGTCTGGGTAGGCCTTGGCCCCTTGAAAACACTTAACTGAATTATGTGGGTTTGAGAATGTTATCTTATGGTGTTATATTTTTGCATTCCCATAGGCAAAAATACATTTCAGACAGCTAGTTGCCTTCATTAGATGTATGCTTTCTTTTTGAAAAGGCCCACATACCAGTATTATTATGGGCTTAGCCATTTTTGCTTAGATAACCTATATCTTGTTTTTGTAAACAGAAAATGATGGAATGTATTAAATGTTACAGTTTATGTCCTAGATTTTTAACATATTTTAAATTTTTCTTAATCTGATGTTTAAAATCAAAGTAGTTCTTAAATTAGAGCAAAAGATGTTTTTACATCCTACTAACGGTACTATGGAATACAATATATAAAATGAAATAAATATGAGAATGTTGCTGGTTTTTCATTTGTGTTCTTATTTACCTGTCTATAAACAGGCTTTGATCATCAGTGAGTGGTTCCAAAATAAAATAAAATTGGCTTTACCACACTGATATGAACACTCACCAAAATGTAAAGCAAGTCAGAATAACATATTTGATATGAACTGTTCTCAAGGTGGATTCTCCACCTTTCAAAAACTATGGAACACAATTAATTGTGACCCATCCAACATTCCTGTGGCACCTAGGAGAACGCATGCCCTAAAGAATTTTGGTTTGGAGAGTTAAAATCACGCTAATGATTTGTTAAGTTTCTAATAAAATCTGAATTCCATGAATAAATAAGAAGTTCAACAATAATGACTACATGAGATATTTATTTTTAATAGTTATACTTCGGTAAATTTTGCAGTTCAAATTAAATGTTTTGATTCTTCAGCACATATTTGTACTTGATTGTATTGTAATGGCTTTAATCTCATATTAATCTAAAAAGTACACTTTTTGCAATAACACAACATTCTTCAATTTAGGTTTCCAGTTGGAATGGGGTGTATTGGGTGGTGTCTATGGAGCCTTCCCATCAGCATAAGAAACATGACATTTACTAGAACTGCAGGAATAATCCTGAAATGGGCTTTGCTCAAATTATGAGCCTGGAAGGATTACTAGTGGAATCCTGTCTTTTAAGTGAGAAATGATTCTTTAAATAAATAAGTAAAGTGTACATTAACTAGGAATCGGCGTTGTCTTTTAAAATAAGTAAAATTACAGGTCTTTGCTGTTTTCTTGGGAATAGATTGTACTGTATTACATTAATGTTTTATGTGAATATTTCTTACTGTTACACACTTCTTCTGCAGTTCAACTAAACGTCTACCTTTTCTTTGATGTAATATGTCTTCCTTTTAGGGATTAACCTCTTTTGGTGGTCTCTTGAAAAAAATAAGGTGCTTTTGCAGTTTTGGGAAGATTATATTTTAATCTTGGAAACACTGGATGAAAACCAGGTAATGTGCCTTTGAATTTATCAAATACAACTTTTTTCAATGCCCTATTAATTGAAATTGCTTCTTACAACTGCAGCAATTTAAATACTTTTCAAGAAAGTCCTTGCATTTTTATCATTAAACTGAATATATAATGCTACAAGCTATTCATTTTCAATATCATAATGAATTTTATTTAAAAAGTTTCTACTTTATTTTTTTTCCTAGCCATTTTTCTTAAGACAGTGTGCAGAGACTTTGCAGCATGCTAATCCACCATCTGGGGGTATTGTACCCTGCAGCTGCCATCAGTGTAGGTTGTTATTGAGATGTGGACATGATGTTGCATCTGTTAGACTGCACCAAGGAAGAACGACAAATGCAATATGTGGGCATATGGTGTTCAAGGAGGTGAAATTCACCCTTTTATGCACCAAGTATGGGGTCAGTACTTTACCTTGATGAAATGTACAGTGGAACCTCGGTTCACGACCATAATTCGTTCCAAAACTCTGGTCGTAATCCGATTTGGTTGTGAACCAAAGTAATTTCCCCCATAGGATTGTATGTAAATACAATTAATCCATACCAGACCACATGAACTGCATGTAAATATATATTTTTTTAAAGTTTTTAAGCACAAATATAGTTAATTAAACCATAGAATGCACAGCGTAATAGTAAACTAAATGTAAAAACATTGAATAACACTGAGAAAACCTTGAACAACAGAGAAAACTAACACTGCAATAGTTCGCACTATAGCGATACCAACCGCTGGTTAAAAACACTTTTTTTTAATGAGTTTTAAGCACAGGGAAAAAAATGAACATTTGAAAAAATCTGTAATTTATTAAACCACCAAGAAAAGTAACATTGCAACAATGCACGCTACGAACCGATCGCTGTAAACAGAAGTGAAAACAAAATCAAGCCCAGTGAATTCTTTAACTGCCATCTCTACCTTATGCGTCCAGCTCTCTCTCTTGCGCTGCCTGTGTGTGTGTGTATGTCTCTCTCGTGTGTGTGTCGCGCTGTCTCGCTCTCTCTCTCTCTTGCTCGCTGCACAGGAAATGCTCAGGGAGAGACTGAACACATACAAACCGAAAGGGAAACTGGCTTGTTCGTATACCGAGTGTGTGGTCGTGAACAGATGCAAAAGTTTGGCGAACTTTTTGTTTGTAAACCCATTTTGTATGTGTTCCGAGACGTTTGTGAACCGAGGTTCCACTGTATTCAAGTTCATAGAGATGTACAAAAATAGTGTGACAGATGTGATAATTGCAGAGTACTTGGGGCAGCTGTCAACATCAATCACTGTAGAGAGGAATAAGGACAGAGGATATGATATTAAAAATGTGATACTTGTTAATATGTAGGTGATAGTCAAGGAAAAGAAATGTTGCACAACTGACTTTGCACACAGCCAAAAAAACTTTAACTATTTTTAAGGCAATCAGAAACTTGTAATCTGCTGGTCTAAGAAGCACAGAGACTATTTTGAAAAACAATAAATTAGAAATGCATATAACGTAAGTAAGAAATAAAGAGCTTGTTTTGATTACAGTTGGCAGCAGGCAGGGACAAAGCCTTTAATAGGGTTGTAGTCTGTTGAGTAAACACAACTCTTAGATAAGTTAGAGACATAAGCTAGCATAACAGTACATCTGGGTAACCCCCATTGTTAGAGAAAGCTCCCACCGTCACAGGGAGAAATTGCAAAATCTTTTAAACACACTTCAATGTGAAATCAGAATAGAGACTCCTGAACATCAAGTGATGCTACTCAGTTTGCCATAATTAAGCACAATATAGAGTTTGTCAGTGCAAATCATTCTATTTAATTCCCTTTCTATTGGTTAATTTTAGATTCATGTTGTAAAGCCGGTTTTACAGAAGATAGACCAAGTTGTTGATGCAATAAATGCTGAGAACAAAGGTAATTTTCTTGCAAACTTTTTTCATTTCTTATGTTTTCAGTATAAATATTTTCATGAAATAAATTGTGTTTCTCATTTAAATCAGATGGCCTGAACTTACACATTTCCTGGCTTATATGCATTTATGCACGAATGTTTGACAGTGAAAACAAAGCTGTGATGAAAGAAGGTGTCTCCCATCTTCTAAATCTTGATGCCGTGCGAAATCCACAGTTTTCCCACGGGCTGGCTGATGTGAGTAGTGGATTTATACTATTGTTTGTTTTGGTTACATTAAAGGAATTCTTCAGCCAAAAATATTTTTTTTTGTTACTTACCTTATGTTTTATAAATTCTACACATTTTATAATTGAAAGTGCTTCAGTGGGGGCTCACATCTAGATAACTAACATGTGAAGAAGTAAATTGAGATTTTTTTCATAGACTTTTAATGCTGCCCTCACCCCGTGTAGTTTTTGTTTCACTAAAACTTATATTTGATTTTCATTTTATAACACGTCTTTCGTAATGTATACATTTGTAACAAATAAAATATTAACTAAAATAGAGAGAGAAAGAAACAATTCTATGTACATTTTTTACTCAGATAAATTTGATCATGAAATAAATAGCTATAACTTAACCATTTTTGATTACAAAGTTGAATAAAGACTCTGCTTAAATTTAAAACAAAAGAATGGATATCTAAACTGACCTTTAGAGTTATCACTAAAAGAATTTCCGTTGTCTTAAAATCCAGTTAATAATTTTATATATATATAGTACTGTGCAAAAGTTTTAGGCAGGTGTGAAAAAATGCTGTAAACAAAGAATGCTTTCAGAAATATAAATAATGATTTGTATATATATATAATGATAATGCAAAGTGAGCGAACAAAAGAAAAATCTAAATCAAATCAATATTTGGTGTTACTACCTTTTGCCTTCAAACCAGCATCAATTCTTATAGGTACACTTGCACAAAGTCAGGGATTTTGTAGGATTATAGTCAGGTGTATGAACAACCAATTATATCAAACAGGTGCTAATGATCATCAATGTAACACGTAGGTTGAAACACAGTCATTAACTGAAACAGAAACAGCTGTGTAGTAGGCTTAAAACTGGGTGAGGAACAGCCAAACTCTGCTACCAAGGTGAGGTTGTGGAAGACAGTTTCATGTCATGGCAAGATTGAGCACAGCAACAAGACACAAGGTAGTTATACTGCATCAGCAAGGTCTCTCCCAGACAAAGATTTCAAAGCAGACTGGGGTTTCAAGATATGCTGTTCAAGCTCTTTTGAAGAAGCACAAAGAAACGGGCAGCGTTGAGGATCGTAGATGCAGTGGTCGGCCAAGGAAACTTAGTGCAGCAGATGAAAGACACATCAAGCTTATTACCCTTCGAAATCGGAAGATGTCCAAAAAGCCATACCTCCGACGTGGAAACAAGGCCAAGCGACTCAAGTATGCACGAAAACATAGGAACTGGGGTGAACAAAAATGGCAGCAGGTGCTGTGGACTGATGAGTCAAAATTTGAAATATCTGGCTGTAGCAGAAGGCAGTTTGTTCGTCGAAGGGCTGGAGAGTGGTACAATAATGAGTGTCTGCAGGCAACAGTGAAGCATGGTGGTTGTTCCTTGAACGTTTGGGGCTGCATTTCTGCAAATGGAGTTGGAGATTTGGTCAGGATTAATGGTGTTCTCAATGCTGAGAAATACAGGCAGATACTTATCCATCATGCAAGACCATCAGGGAGGCATATGATTGGCCCCAAATTTATTCTGCAGTAGGACAACGACCCCAAACATACAGCCAAAGTCATTAAGAACTATCTTCAGCGTAAAGAAGAACAAGAAGTCCTGGAAGTGATGGTATGGCCCCCACAGAGCCCTGATCTCAACATCATCGAGTGTGTCTGGGATTACATGAAGAGACAGAAGGATGTAAGGAAGCCTACATCCACAGAAGATCTGTGGTTAATTCTCCAAGATGTTTGGAACAACCTACCAGCCGAGTTCCTTCAAAAACTGTGTGCAAGTGTACCTAGAAGAATTGATGCTGTTTTGAAGGCAAAGGGTGGTCACACCAAATATTGATTTGATTTAGATTTCTCTTTTGTTCATTCACTGCATTTTGTTGATTGATGAAAATAAATGATTAACACTTCCATTTTTGAAAGCATTCTTTGTTTATAGCATTTTTTCACACCTGCCTAAAACTTTTGCACAGTACTGTATATATGTGTATATATCTATATCTATATCTCTCTCTCTCTCTATATATATATATATATATATATATATATATATATAGATATATATATAGATATAGATATATATATATAGATATATATATAGATATAGATAGATATGAAACTCATTTAAAATAGTGTCTAGAAGTAAGCGCCTCTGTATTTTAAGATGGGATTACAAAGGTTCAAGACTGTTACTTTAAAATGAGTTCATCAAAAACATAGAGACACAGTTGGAAATATGGTAAATGTAAATGTTACACAAACATTTAGGAAGTTATTATTCTATGTGTCGATGATTCTCAGTGTGAATAAGTTACCAAATAGTGTGGAAGACAGTAAGACTTTAGGGACCTTGAAAACGAGACTTGATGTTATTTTGGAGGAATTTAGGAGGATAGGAGTGGCAAGCTTTTGTAGGCTGAATGGCTTGTTTTCATCTAAAACTTTCTAGTGTTCTAATATATTTTAAGATACTTCTATTGCGATTCAAGATATCTAAGATATATTTTCTACTAGCTGTCCCCCGTGGCTCCGTCCACATAGTAGTGAAACAGGACAAACTTTAAAAATCAATAAAAAAAAAAAAAAAATGTAATTCTGGCCAAGCGGAAGGTAGCTATGCTCCAACATTAAATGTTGGCACTGTATCTGATCGTGTTCAGCTCTGATGGGAGAGCATCCCCCTGTGGGGAGAAAAGCACGTGGCCGTATAATATCTGCTGAACAAACATGTATTGCAAGGTACGCTCAAACATGTGGTGAGAGATAGACCAACTTGAACAGAGGCTGACGTGTGAGTGAGGTGGGCCTGGCCCGCCTTCCCACTCCTGAGGTCCCGCTTCCCCCTCCCCTTGGTCTGCAGCCTCTCTCTTGAATTCGAGCGAATAAACCACTACCGCAAGCGAACTATGATACCTAGCGTGATGAGAGAAGTCGCAAAATCAAGCAGAATGTTCAAGCAAATTATAGAGAAAAACCCGAACTAAATCTGCTAAGTACAGTCATATGAAAAAGTTTGGGATCTCCTCTTAATTCTTTGGATTTTTGTTTATCATTGGCTGAACTTTCAAAGTAGCAACTTCCTTTTAATATATGACATGCCTTATGGAAACAGTAGTATTTCAGCAGTGACATTAAGTTTATTGGATTAACATTAAATATGCAATATGCATCATAACAAAATTAGACCGGTGTGGTAAAAAAATTGTATTTTTTACCATTCTTCCATACAAAATCTCTCCAGTTCAGTTAAATTTGATGGCTGCCGAGCATGGACAGCCTGCTTCAAATCATCTGATAGATTTTTGATGATATTCAAGTCAGGGGACTGTGACGGCCGCTCCAGAACATTGTACTTCTCCCCCTGCATGAATGCCTTTGTAGATTTCGAACTGTGTTTTGAGTCATTGTCTTGTTGGAATATCCAACCCCTGCGTAACTTCAACTTTGTGACTGATGCTTGAACATTATCCTGAAGAATTTGTTGATATTGGGTTGAATTTATCCGACCCTCGACTTTAACAAGGTCCCCAGTCCCTGAACTAGCCACACAGCCCCACAGCATGATGGAACCTCCACCAAATTTGACAGTAGGTAGCAGGTGTTTTTCTTAGAATGCGGTGTTCTTCTTCCGCCATGGAAAGCGCTTTTTGTTATGACCAAATAACTCAATTTTTGTCTCATCAGTCCAAAGCACTTTGTTCCAAAATGAATCTGGCTTATCTAAATGAGCATTTGCATACAACAAGCGACTCTGTTTGTGGCGTGAGTGCAGAAAGGGCTTCTTTATCATCACCCTACCATACAGATGTTCTTTTTGCAAATTGAACTGAATTGTAGAACGATGTACAGATACACCATCTGCAGCAAGATGTTCTTGCAGGTCTTTGGAGGTGATCTGTGGGTTGTCTGTAACCATTTTCACAATCCTGCGCATATGCCGCTCCTGTGTTTTTCTTGGCCTGCCAGACCTGGGTTTAACAGCAACTGTACCTGTGGCATTTCATTTCCTGATTACTTTCCATCCATCCATTTTCCAACCCGCTGAATCCGAGCACAGGGTCACGGGGGTCTGCTGGAGCCAATCCCAGCCAACACAGGGCACAAGGCAGGACCAATCCCAGGCAGGGTGCCAACCCACCGCAGGACACACACAAACACACCCACACACCAAGCACACACTAAGGCCAATTTAGAATCGCCAATCCACCTAGCCTGCATGTCTTTGGACTGTGGGAGGAAACCGGATTGCCCGGAGGAAACCCACGCAGACACGGGGAGAACATGCAAACTCCACGCAGGGAGGACCCGGGAAGCGAACCCAGGTCCCCAGGTCTCCCAACTGCGAGGCAGCAGCGCTACCCACTGCACCACCGTGTGATTACCTTCCTTACAGTTGAAACTGACAGTTTAAACTTCTGAGGTAGCTTTTTGTAGCCTTCCCCTAAACCTTGATACTGAACAATCTTTGTTTTAAGATCTTTTGAGAATTGCTTTGAGGATCCCATGGTGTCAATCTTCAGAGAAGAGTCAAAGGGAAGCACAACTTGCAATTGACCACTTTTAAAAACCTTTTCTCATGATTGGACATACCTGTCTATGAAGTTCAAGGCTTAACGAGCTAATCCAACCAATTTGGTGTTGCAAGTAATCAGTATTGAGCAGTGACATGCATTCAGATCAGCAAAATTTCAAGGGTACACAAATTTTTGCACAGCCAGTTTTTCACATTTGATTTAATTTCATACAACTAAATACTGCTTCACTACAAATCTTTGTTCGGAAAACACCCTAGTACTCAGATGTTCCTAGGAAATGAAAGACATACCACTGTTATCTTTTTTGTTGAAAGTAGAGTAAATGATTATGCAGGCTAAGAGGAGGTTCCCAAACTTTTTCATATGACTGTAGTTTTCTTGTGAAAAGTGGACAGACAGACGTTTGATTTTATAGATATATATATATGTACTAATAAAAGGCAAAGCCCTCACTCACTGACTCACTCATCACTAATTCTCCAACTTCCCGTGTAGGTAGAAGGCTGAAATTTGGCAGGCTCATTCCTTACAGCTTTCTTACAAAAGTTAAGCAGGTTTCATTTCGAAATTCTACGCGTAACGGTCATAACTGAATCCTACTTACTTACATATATACGTCCATAGCCTGCAGCTCGGTCGCCGTGTGAGGCGGGGTTGCGTCCTCCGGCCTCCCATGTAGTTGGCTGTCTGCCTATATTGCGTCCCCCATCCCCACGCCTCCCACGTAATTGGCAGCCTGCCTTATATAGATTTAAATGCTTAAACGAGCAGAGCAGACACGCTGGCAAACAACACTGAAAACCCTCTTTTGTTGATTTCATTATACTTTGCCCTTTCTCTGTGCAGTTTTTCCCCCTTTGTGCTATCTTAATAATGACAATTTAAAACGAGCAGAACAGACACGCTGACAAACAACCCTGAATAATCAACTGCTGCAAGTACTTTAGCTAAATAATACACTAATTAAACAATTAGAAGACCTAGAAAAGTAGAATGAAAATCAAGATGAAAATAATGTTAAAAAGAGAAAAAAATACATTATTCCTATATAACTGCTTGGTACATTTTAATATATATATATATTTTTTTTAGCAAACTTAGTTTTTTAATTTCTATATTGTTCCCTAAACACAGAACTTGGGAAATATCAGTTCACTTAATTAGCCCAGGAGTTCAATTAAAAACAGAAGCTGGTTGGAACAAAAACCTGCAGCCACAGGGGTTCACTAGGACAGAGTTTGGGAAACACTGGTTTACATTGTTCAGGTACCCATTTTCTTTATCGTTCCAACCGTAACCCCATTAACATGTCTATCGAGGTGATCACCATCGATCAAAAAACTGTCACTTACCGAGTGGTTTCCATGCCCGGAGATGGCGCCTGCCTTTTCCATTCTCTGTGTTACATATTGCACGGCCATATCAGGCTCACTCTTGATATCCGGAGGAACATTGTGTCTTATGTATTGAATGATTGGGACAGGTTCAAGGTGTGGACTGATGACGGTAAAGGAGAGAATTATACTACACAGGAACACTATGAGTGAAATGCTTAAGCCCTTCACCTATAGTTCTGCATGTGAGTTAATGGCTGCCGCTGAGTTGTTCGGTTGTCGCTTTCAAGTGTACCGAAATGGCCAAATATTTTTACACCTTTGGAGAACCGCCAATGCCTCTTAACACTAGAATTACCAGAGCCTACGAAAAAACTCGTAGATCCGTCCCACCTTAAAATGCTTCGCACTTCTCTGTCAGCGTCTTTTGTCCTTTTAAATGTGTTGATAAGCAGCAAACAGCAAGCAGTCTGCTATCACAGTTTTCTCAGCTCAAGTCTGCTTACCTACTTGTCAGTTGCTTAGAGCTGTATAGAGTGAGATGCCATGCAAAATGACACCTTTTATAAATACTATATCGTTATTTGGAACACTTGCATTTTATGTGTGTTCCGTGTCTACAACGATCTATGCACAGTAAACACATTGTTAAAAAAGAAATGTTTTTCATGTTTTAATAATAATTGACAAAATGTAGGCATGAAGTGTATAATGTGTGAAGCCTGAATTCTAAATATCTTTATACACTTTCACAAAAGGTAAAAATATAACAGAACAAATGCGCTTTTTTCTAAGGCTATAACCGAAGAAAAAGAAACCAGGTTAGTGCTGCTTGCTGTCCTGCCTTCTTGGGTAGTATACTGGTTAGAGCTGCCGACTCCAACTCATAAGGTTCTGGGTTTGAGTCTTAACGTCTTCCAAAATAAACGTTTTGAGTAGTAAGCTGTTCTTATTGTTAATATTATACAATAAAAGCATACATTTGATTTGCGACTGTAACAGCCGCTGTAAATGTATAGTACTTGTCAAAGTTAGCGTCTTTTTTTTTTTAGTTTTACTAGTTTTACTTTATTTACTTATCTTCCTACAGTATAAAGTCACAAGTATACTGCAGAGCTTCCTCTGTTTGATCATCAAGGGCATGCTCACAAATTACGTGTGTAATGCCACGAAAAATACCTGCTGACACTTTAGTACGCGAGCAATGGTATGAGAATGCAGTTAGACTATTTTTGGGCACATACACCACGCTAGTGTTTAGATCTGGACGGTGTTGCGTTGGCGAGCTCTGTAAGCCGTGCTGTTTCTTTGAAGGACAGGTGATTGGCAAGATCCCAATCAAGAGCTTCTGGGTTCGATGCTAGCAGCTTCTCAAGTTTACCGTTTTGAGTAGAGAGCTGCTGTTATTGTTAATATTATACAATAAAAACATACATTTGATTTACATCTATAACAACCGCTGTAAATTTATAGTGCTTGTCAAAGTTAGCGTTCACGCTCGCCCCGATCTGACAATGCTGTTTTGAAATAAAGACGCGCAATAACAGACGTGAACTCCGATCGGAGAAAACAGAAGCCCTCCCCGCAAGAAATGTCGACTCACATAAAAGAACAACGCAGCTACACCAGGCGTAAAGGCAAAAGTCCGGCGTCATCCTGCCAATCACCTGTCCTTCAAAGAAACAGCATGGCTTACAGAGCTTGCCAATGCTACAAAGTCCAGATCTAAACAATAGCGTGGTGTATGTGCCCAAAAAAAGTCTAACTGCATTCTCGTACCATTGATCGCATACTAAAGTGTCAGCAGGTATTTTTCGTGGCATTACACGTGTAATTTGTGAGCATGCCCTTGACGATCAAACAGAGGAAGCTCAACAGTTCACTTATGACGTTCTGCGATGGTCTGGGATGGAATAGCCGGCTGCTTGCTGGCTTGTCTTAATTGGCACATTTAGAAGACAAAAGAGAGGTGAGAACGGTTTTAAGGTGGGCCGGATCTACGAGTTTTTTTGTAGACTCTGGTAATTCTAGTGTTAAACATCTTAGATTCACAGGTAACGATTTGAGTAGTGGACACTTTGATGTTTATGAATGTTTCAACTCTCAAAAGCTGGATGCGAAGTTATCGATGAAACCGGTTGTATGCTTACAACGCTTGACAGATGCCGAATGTCACTTCAACACAAGTCCTGCAAATACTAACATAATTGAAACAAACCATGAAACTGAAACTGATTATGACAGCAGCAATCCAAGCTGTGAGAAAACAGTAAAAAGGAGGCGTGTCAGACGTCGTGGTACATTTTCTGATGCAGCTAGACGGAAACAACTTTATGACGCTGCCGCCAAATACTCGCAGGCAAATCCACAAGTTAATAAAAAAATGATCGCCCCTTACAGATACATTTAATCAGTAGTGTGTGCGACCCACGATTTGTGAGTTTGAGTGTGTGTGTGTGTTGTGTGCATGTACGTGCGTGTAATTTTGTCAGTTTTACTATAAAAACAGTTAGGCATCAGTTATTTGTGAAGCAGGAATATTCTGATCCCTGATCAACATTTAAAAGAAACAGCCCAACTCCAGTGTTTTCTTCCATAACATCCTTTCAGCAAATAGAACTAGGTTCCTTGCTAAAGCAGATCGCTCTATAATGAAATGCTTCCAATACGGAATAACAGAAATCACCGGGCAGCTTTCGGTCAATGATAAACCAGCGTATCATGAGGTGGAAAAATGGGGCATACTGCGGTTGAGATCAATGCTTTCCGGTATCTCGGCTTTTGAGAAGAATCTATCATGGGAGGGACAAGAGGGAGTGAATGAGGTGGATACAATGAGCCGGGGTGGGACGGAGCGGGGCAAGGAGGTGGGTTTCTGTGTGAGTGTTTTAAATAATGAAAGGAAAAAAAGTGCTTTGAAATCGAGGACCCCTAACCAAGATAGCGTACGAAACAAAATGTGTCAGACAGGCATATGCTACTTGTATAAAATACATGCAATAATGACAACAATATTGAAGCAATGATGAAGCGAAGGAGAAATGCTAAACTTAGGTGGCCGTGCGCTGTGCCTGCCCGTAAATTCCAACCAATGTATACCGTATATCTGAACCGACCTATATATCCAAACGGATCTATCTCAACCAATATATATATCTGAACGGATGTATCTGAAGCAATGGTTTAGATATACAGTATGTATATATATATATATATATATATATATATATATATCCTAACCAATGTATATCAACCAATATATATATATCTGAACCAATTTATATATTTACGAACCAATCTTTATTTCCTGAACGGCCCCTTGTAATATATATAGATATAGATAGATAGATTATCTCAAAGTACCTTTCTGTGCATTTCTTTGTGATTCTGAGTTAAGTCAGATTCATTGTTGAAATTAAATTAGAAACATTTTCTAATACATTTTTAAGAAAATTAGAGACATCTAAAAATGTATATTTTATATCTCTAATGTAATTCTACAGTTTATGTCACCATAATGGCATTTTAAGATATGTTGAAATACATTTCAGATATCTGAAAATATTTTTAACATATCATCACACATGTTTTTAGATATCCTTAATTGTTATTTCAGTGCGAAATCGGAGAAATGGTTACAACTAATATTAAGAACAAAGAAAATAGCTATGGAGATGAAAGCAAAATCTCAGTGTTTTCTTTACATATATATAATATATAAAATCCTATGTCTGTCTGAGAGAACTACTCAACAGATTTAGATCGGGTTTTTTTTTTTCTGTAATTTGCTTGAACGTTGTGGTTGATTTTGCAACATCTCTCATTGTGCTATGTATCATAGTTCGCTTGCAGGAGCGATTTATTTGCGTGAATCCGA
The DNA here is from genome assembly GCF_900747795.2 of Erpetoichthys calabaricus. NCBI lineage: Eukaryota > Metazoa > Chordata > Cladistia > Polypteriformes > Polypteridae > Erpetoichthys > Erpetoichthys calabaricus. Next base: position 57,438,930 of record NC_041408.2, read on the forward strand.
GAGACACACAGTGGGTGTTGGGCAGTGGGGAGGGGGGGCGCGGCCCTCCTCACTCACGTGCCAGCCTTGGGGTATTCCTTAACTCCACTTAGCTAACGAACGAGAGAACTACTTAACGGTTTTAGATTTTTTTTTTTCCCCTATAATTTGCTTGAACATTCCAGTTGATTTTGCGACTTCTCTCATCATGCTAAGAATCATAGTTCGCTTGCAGGAGCGATATATTCATGCTAATCTGAGACAGAGGCTGCGGACGATGGGAGGGAGAAGTGTGATGTCAGGAGTAGGGACCTGGACAGGACTCTCCTCACCATCCTGTTTCACTACTACGTGGGCGGAGACGCGGTTGACGTCTAGTGTTAATATAAGTAAGCCTGTTCTAAATGAGAACTAATGAATGCTGAAGAGAATTTTTTTTTTCTGTTTTGTTTATTTGATTGTGCAAGCCCACACAATTATGCATTATTGCACATTGTTAACATTGGTGAGACTGCAGGTCATGATGATTATATTCAATTTACAGTTTTTTCATAAGTATTAAGTTTTTATGGTACCAGTTTGGGAAAAATACATTTATTGAGAACTGCCCTGTAGGGTGGGAATAATTATCTTTAATTTTATATACTGCATGTGTGAAATACAAGAAGTTTTGTGGATAATGAACATATTTGAATTAAGCCATCACACTAATCCACATAGTTACTTACATGTTTTACGCTGCTGCTTTTTTTTTTTGCTGTGTATAAGGAAGGGTACATGTATTAAAAAATAACTCGTCAGCAGTCACCTAGGTGTTTATTAGAATAAATATAGCATGATGCTAGTTTGATTTTCGATGTTATTACTCTGGAGTTACTGATTTCATGCTGAACAAGATGATTTTTTGCAGTGCCTGCTGAGTTTGATAACCATGCTAAAACATAGATAATAGATGGGGGTTCACATTGAGCTTTCTAGTTTTTGGTGATAACAAATTTTCCAGTCTATGCAGTGCAAGTCTCTTTGTTTTGAGGCAACATATGTTCCCTGCTCATTATATATATTTTAAATTAAAACCTGTAATATAACTAATCAGTAATTCTAACAGAATACATAAGTCACACAGACAGGAAGTTTGTTACATTTCTGAAAAATACCTTGGAACTACTAAAATCATTTTTACTATTTATTATTTCAGTTTATTGTTGGTCCATTCTTGGTAGTTCTTTCAGAAACTACATTGTTTCAAAGGTAAGATATTTAGTTAACTGAAAATATTTTTCTTTTGTATTAACCTTCATCAACATCAAGTATTTCCTAGTATTTTTATGATTTTTTATTAATTGTAAGATTCTACTGGAAACGGGTTCCTTTTAATAAGTTTGCAATTTAGGGGCACTCAACCAGCTGCAACTGTCATGTGCAAAAATCCGACTAGGACGGAGGCATGCAATCGCTTAAGCAATGTGTTTCCACTAGGGCATATAACAACTCCCCATACCACAGATACAACTCCCGGTTCAATAAAAGGTTTATTAAGCACCAGTATCTCAGCAAAGGCTTCTTTATATTGTTGCACAAAAGCACCAAACAATTTTTCTACCTTTTCTCTGTCTGTCTTCTCCTCCACTCCTCCCAGGTGAGCTTTGTTTTTGTTTTCCACCCAAATCCAACTTGCCTAAGTGTAGCGGAGTGACTCCTTTTATCTCAGACTCGGGAGTACTTATGGTGCTGGGGCTTGGTACAGAAGTCCCCGAAAGTAGGGGTTGTGAATCCTGTTAGTTCCTCCTGGCAGCCCCTATGGAACCCAACACAACTGCCCCCATGGGACTACATGTTCCAGCATGCACTGCAGTTGTCAGTGTGGGAATTCTAACCTGGTGATGCTACCGTCTAGTGTATAGGGGGAGACCATATCTCTGTTTCAATGTTTCCTCCAGTCCTTCCATTATACTGATCTCTCGGCTGATAAATGACCCAGCTCCATCCCAGCCGGGATGCAAAACATATGCTTTATATCATTGCCATCTTCTGACAACTTCCTGGAGAGAACATCTTTTCCCTTTGTCCTGACCTCTCAGCCAGGTAATGGACCAGCATCCATCCTAAATGGTGTGCCAGCCCATGGGTGCTGTCCATCACAAATGATAAACTAGTCTACAAAGCTTTTCTTGCTCCTTAATTAATGATTCCACTATAAAATGCCTCCTGAGAGTTTTCAGGATCTTGAAGTACTGTATCTGTCTGCAGCTGGAACCTTTTGCTGCAGCCAGTAATTAAAAGCTGTCTTTTTCACGTCACATGACATGCTGTATACTTTATTTTTACAGAGGCATAGTTCCCTGTAGTTAAAAGGAAACCAGACTAGAAGGTCTGTGGAGAGCATTACATTAATTGGTGATCCAACAAATCCGTGCAAGTAAATGTGAATACCAAACAGGTTAAATATAAGCACCAAACATCCTTTTGTGAAACATCTGCATTCTTGTACACCTCATACCCAAATATTTTTGAAACTGATCAGCAACCACAGTTCACTGTGTGCTTCTCTTCCTCTGATACAATAGTATACAAGGGCAATGTGTCAGTCACCACCAGTTGTCTGCTTCTTGCTAATTGCAGCATATTGCATGCTTCAGTCAGGTTCCTGTGATTATAGTATGACATTAAATTAAATCTTTCCATTTATTTATAATAAAAATAAAAGTGAAGCAGATCACTGACAAAATAGGGCTTGAAATTGCTCTATTAAGATAATGCATCCATTCTGGTGGGCTGGAAAATCAAAACAAAATTGAAGTGACTTCCAAGAATATTTCATTCTCCTAAGGGTACATACCAACAAATTCTAAAATAATAATTTGATGCCTAAATGTATAATTAACAGGCATGTCTCATAAATTTGGTAGTGATAACTGCCTGTATGCCGTTATGTGAATCATAAAATATTTTTCTTTCAGCTACTCCCATTAGGGGTTGCCACAGCTGATTATCTTTTTCCATATTTTCCTGTCCTCTGCATCTTGCTGTATAACACCCATTACCTGCATGTCCTCTCCCGCCACATCCATAAACCTTCTCTTAGGCCTTCCTCTTGCCTGGCAGCTCTATCCTTACCATTCTTTTCCCAATATACCCAGCATGTCCACACCAATGCAATCTCTCCTCTCTGACTTTGTCTCCAAATCGTCCAACCTGAGCTGACTCTCTAATGTACTTGTTCCTAATCCTATCCATGTTTGTAACACCCTTTCACACTCATCTTTAACTCTGCTACCTCCATCTCTGTCTCATGTTTTTTTTGGTCAGTGCCACTGTCTCCAACCCATATAACATAGTTGGTTTCACTACTGTCCTGTAGACCTTCCCTTCCACTCTTGCTGGTATTCGTCTGTCACAAATTACACCTGACACTCTTCTCTACCCATTACACCCTCCCTGCACTCTCTTTTTCACCTCTCTTCCACAATCCCTGTGTTCTGTACTGTTGATCCCAAGTATGTAAATTCATCCACCCTCACCAACTCTACTCCCTGCATCGTTACCATTCCACTGACCTCTTGTTTGTTTACACACATATATTCTGTCTTGTTCCTACTGACCTTCTTTCCTCTCCTCTCTAGAACATATCTCCACTTCTCCAAGGTCTCCTCAACTTGCTCCCTACTCTCACTATAGATCACATTGTCATCAGCAAACATCATAGTCCACGGGGGCTCCTGTCTAATGTCGTCTGTCAACCTGTCCTTCACCATTGCAAACAAGAAAGGCTCTGAGCCGATCCCTGATGTAATCCCACCTCCACCTTGAATGCATCCATCACTTCTACCGCAGACCTCACCACGGTCACACTTCCCTCGTACATATCCTGTACAACTCTTACATACTTCTCTGCCACTCTCGACTTCCTCATATAATACCACAACTCCTCTCGAGACACCCTGTCATATGCTTTCTCCAGGTCCACGAAAACGCAATGCAACTCATTCTGGCCTTTTCTATACTTCTCCATCAACACACTCAGAGTAAACATCGCATCTGTGGTGCTCTTTCCTGGCATGAAACCGTACTGCTACTCACTAATCCTCATCCTCCTTGACCTAGCTTCCACTACTCTTTCACATAACTTTATGCTGTGGCTTATCGATTTTATCCCCCTTTAGTTACTACAGCTCTGCACATCCCCCTTATTCTTAAACTTCGGTACCAGTACGCTTCTTCTCCACTCCTCCGGCATCCTCTCACTTTCCAAGATTCCATTAAATAATCTGGTTAAAAACTCTACTGCCCTCTCTCCCAAACACCTCCATGCTTCCACAGGGTTGTCATCTGGACCAACGGCCTTTCCATTCTTCATCCTCTTCATAGCTGTCCTTACTTCCTCCTTGCTAATCCGTTGCACTTTCTGATTCATTTCGCTACCTCATCCAACCTTCTCTCTCTCTCATACTCTTCATTCATCAGCCTCTCAAAGTACTCTGTCCATCTGCTCAACACACTCTCCTCACTTATGAGTACATTTTCATTTTTATCCTTTATCACCCTAACCTATTGCAAATCTTTCCCAGCTCTGTCCCTCTGTCTAGCGAATTAGTACAGGTCCTTTTCTCACTCCTTAGTGTCCATCATCTCCTGTAACTCATCATGCACCTTTTCTTTAGCCTTCACCACCTCTCTCTTCACCTTACGCCTTTACTCCTTGTACTCTTGATTATTTTCTGCAACTGTCTGATTATCCCACTTCTTCTTCGTCAACCTCTTCCTCTGTATACTTTCCTGTACTTCCCAAATTCCACCGTCCGGTTTCCTTATCCTCCATCCTCTGTCCAAATGTCACACCAACCACTCTTCTTGCTTTCACCATTACTACTTCTGCTGTAGTTGCCCAGCTGTCTGTTAACTCTTCACTGCCACCCAGAGCCTGTCTTACCTCCTCTCTGAACTCAACCTTGCAGTCATCCTATTTCATCTTCCACCATTTGATCCTTGGCTCTGCCCTCACTCTCCTCCTCTTCTGTATCTCCAACGTCATCCTACAGACCACCATCCTCTGCTGCCTAACTACACTTTTCCTTTCCACCACTTTGCAGTCTTTAGTCTCCTTCAGATTGGCCCTCCTGCATAGGATGTAATCTACTTGTGTGCATCTTCCTCCACTCTTGTACGTAACCCTATGTTCCTCCCACTTCTTAAAATACGTATTCACCACAGCCATGTCAGTCCTTTTTGCAAAATCCACTATCATCTGACCTTCTTCATTCCTCTTCTTGACACCATACTTACCCATCACCTCTTCTGTTCCCTTCACCAACATGTTCATTGGAATCCATTCCAATCGCCACTGTCTGTCCCTTGGGTACACTGTCAATCAATTCATCCAACTCCCTCCAGAAATCTTCTTTCTCATCCATCGCACACCCAGAATGAAGGGCATATGCACTAACAACATTTGTCATCACATCTTCAATTTCCTGCTTCAAACTGTGATTGCATTCACTACACATTTGGCACGCAGACTTATTTTGCTGAACTGGAAGAATCCTAACGCTTCTCTTTTAAGTCAGTGGGTAACCAATGTTTTATTCTATTTGAAATTGGAAGAAATCAAATATACAGTTAGAGGTTCTGTACAGAATTTTTTTAAAACCTGGCAGGATATAATCAATAAAATTTTAGAATAAGCTCTTAAAGCACCGAGGAAGTAATTATCTCCACATCTCTTTTTCCTCTCCATTCATCTCTACTGGCCTATTAAACTCATCAATTTAGGTATGTCTACAAGCCTTAAGTTTTACTCTGTTGGCCATGCTGTCTCTCTCTCTGGGGTGGGGGTCAACTTGTTTTCTTTTTTTTTTTTTTCAATCCTATTATTTGTAAAAAAATCGATTTGATTTGTATAAATTATTACAATAAAATTATAAATTAAAAAAAAAAAATCCTGCTTCATAATCATCTCTCCGTCTGACACTCTTTTCACCTTCAAAACACTCTTGACATACTGTTCCTTCAGAATAACTCCTACCCCATTTCTTTTTTCCATCCACGCCATGATAGAACAATTTGAATCCACCTCCGATCCACCTGGTCTTACTCCCCTTCCATTTAGTCTCTTGCACGCACAATATATCAACCTTCCTTCTCTCCATCATATCTGCTAACTCTCTCCCCTTACCAGTCATACTGCCAACATTCAAAGTTCCTACCCTCAGTTCCACTCTCTTCACCTGCCTCCAGACATGTCTCCCCCCTCTTCTTTTCCTTCTTTGGCCAACAGGAGCCCAATTTCCACCAGCACTGTTTTGGCTAATAGTAATGGTGGCAGCTGTTGTTAACCAGGGCCTCAACCAGTCCAGTATGGAAATCTGTATTGTTGTCCTTGTTTTGATCTGGCAAAATTTTACACCAGATGCCCTTTCCAATATAACCCTCCTCATGTATTAGAACAACTTTTGTGTGTTGTTTTTTCATAAGTAATAATTAAATCCGCACGGATTGAGCATTCTGGCTTTGAATTCCACAGCTAGTTGCTCTATGTGGTGACTGCAAATTCTTCTTCTGTTTGCATATTTTTTTTTGATTACTCCAATTTTCTCCCACATTTCAAAGATGTACAGGCAATGTTAACTGTTAATACTAAACTGAACCCATATGAGTGAGTGTGGGCGGTTGGATGTGAAAACCATACAGTGCACAAATAAGTTTTCTGATGCTGTTTCTAACGCTGTGTCTAGTGTGGCCAGGTTAGGCTCAGGTCTCCTTCAACTTTGAATTTAAGTGTTGGTAAATGTATGCATACAGTATGTATGAATGTATGTACAGTCATATGAAAAAGTTTGGGAACCCCTCTTAATTCTTTGGATTTTTGTTTATCGTTGGCTGAGCTTTCAAAGTAGCAACTTCCTTTTATATATGACATGCCTTATGGAAACAGTAGTATTTCAGCAGTGACATTAAGTTTATTGGATTAACAGAAAATATGCAATATGCATCATAACAAAATTAGACCGATGCATAAATTTGGGCACCCCAACAAAGATTTTACATCAATACTTAGTTGAGCCTCCTTTTGCAAATATAACTCCTATAGTCTTTGATGAGTGTCTGGATTCTGGATAGAAGTATCTTTGACCATTCTTCCATATAAAATCTCTCCAGTTCAGTTAAATTTGATGGCTGCCGAGCTTGGACAGCCTGCTTCAAATCATCCCATAGATTTTTGATGATATTCAAGTCAGGGGACTGTGACGGCCATTCCTGAACATTGTACTTCTCCCTCTGCATGAATGCCGTTGTAGATTACGAAATGTGTTTTGGGTCATTGTCTTGTTGGAATATTTAACCCCTGCGTAACTTCAACTTTGTGACTGATGCTTGAACATTATCCTGAAGAATTTGTTGATATTGGGTTGAATTGATCCGACCCTCGACTTTAACAAGGTCCCCAGTTCCTGAACTAGCCACACAGCCCCACAGCATGATGGAACCTTCACCAAATTTGACAGTAGGTAGCAGGTGTTTTTCTTGGAATGTGGTGTTCTTCTTCCGCCATGCAAAGCGCTTTTTGTTATGACCAAATAACTCAATTTTTGTATCATCAGTCCAAAGCACTTTCTTCCAAAATGAATCTGGCTTGTCTAAATGAGCATTTGCATACAACAAGCAACTCTGTTTGTGGCATGAGTGCAGAAAGGGCTTCTTTCTCATCACCCTGCCATATAGATGTTCTTTGTGCAAGTTGTGCTGAATTATAAAACGATGTGCAGATTCACCATCTGCAGCAAGATGTTTTTGCAGGTCTTTAGAGGTGATCTGTGGGTTGTCTGTAACCATTCTCACAATCCTGTGCATATGCCGCTCCTGTATTTTTTTTGGCCTGCCAGACCGCTGGATTTAACAGCAACTGTGCCTGTGGCCTCCCATTTACTGATTACATTGCTTACAGTTGAAACTGACAGTTTAAACCTCTGAGATAGCTGTTTGTAGCCTTCCCCTAAACCATGAGACTGAACAATCTTTGTTTTCATATCTTTTGAGAGTTGCTTTGAGGATCCCATGCTGTCACTCTTCAGAGGAGGGTCAAAGGGAAGCACAACTTGCAATTGACCACCTTAAATACCTTTTCTCATGATTGGACACACCTGTCTATGAAGTTCAAGGCTTAACGAGCTAATCCAACCAATTTGGTGTCACACGTAATCAGTATTGAGCAGTTACATGCACTCAAATCAGTAAAATTACAAGGGTGCCCAAATTTTTGCACAGCCAGTTTTTCACATTTGATTTAATTTCATACAACTAAATACTGCTTCACTAAAAATCTTTGTTTGGAAAACACCCTAGTGCTCGGATGTTCCTAGGAAATGAAAGACATACCACTGTTATCTTTTTTTGTTGAAAGTAGAGTAAATGATTATGCAGGCTGAGAAGGGTTCCAAAACTTTTTCATATGACTGTATGTGTTAGTGTGGGTGTGTATATATACAGTATACAGTACAGTTTAAATATATATATATACAATATAATAGTAATAATAATTCATTACATTTATATAGCGCTTTTCTCAGTACAGGTTTACAGTTGTTCGTATGGAAAAGACTTGCAGGTTTAGATTATTTCCATAGCTTTATTAGCTCAAAAGAATGTCACAAGGGCACAGTGCCCAAATAATCTGAAAGATAGATGTTTTACAATCTTACTACGTTTAGCCCACCCCTGTGTGTGTGTGTGTGTGTAGTATACATTAAACTGTGGTTTGATTTTTGTGTAAATACTACACATGTTTCAGTATTTTAATGTTTTTTAAAAAAAATGAATATCCTGATTCTATTACAGGAATAATTCACACAAATTCATTATCATTTAGGTCTTCTGAACAAATGATTGGATGCTGCCCTGAAATTGGTGTAAAGTTAAATAAGTTTTTTGTAAGACTCTTTTCAAGTTTGCCGGAGGACAGGAAAGGTAAGACAGGCTAATACTGTTTGTTTGCCTTTAAGTATCTGTGTAAAGGTTTCCCTATCTTTACAAATTACCATGTTGTTGGCATCTCTTGTATGCTTTGTGTTTTGTTCATTTAGCTGTGGGTATTTGAAGTTTAATCCTTTAAGAAGTAAGATGTATCGTAGATTCCAAATTGGTGCAATAGTTAACAATCTTGTGTGACTGTTGCAGGAACTCAATTCTACTCTCTCAGTCTACCTTCTCCCTCTCTCTGTGTCCTGAATCTGTTTACCCCCCATGACTTGATCATGACTTACCTTGAATATATGCATTGGTGTGTCCAGTAATCAAGTGTCAGCCTTTCATGGATTGGTTCCTCACCAGGGTCTAATGCTTCCAGAATAGGCTTTGGGTCCCTGTGATCCGTGAATTGTATTGGGAAGATTTAGCAGCGGGACAGATGTTGGCAACTTACTTAGGTATTAATTCTCACAAAGCTACTATGCAAGGTTCGTCTGATGCCTTTCATGGAAGGAGATACATAGGGGTTTCTTTCTTCAATATCTTAATAAATGGTTCAGCTTGCACAGTCTTAAAATTGTTAGGGTGTCTGCACTTGCTTAAGCCTTTATACACAAGAATGCAGAAACTTGTATGTCTTGGCATAACACTATAGTAGCTAAATGGCAAGTGTTCTTTTTACTCCACTGACATTGATGAAATCATTCAGAAATTCTTCTCTATTGGTCTCAATTTCCTTGTTTTAAAAATATCTGAGCATGTTTTACCTTGGTACATTAAGATTTAAATAATTGTAATGGAAGTTTTTTTCCAATTTTATTAGAGACTGTTGGATTCTTTTGCACAAAACTGGCCATATAGCAGAATTATGGTGCACATTTATAGAGTCATATTCATACAGTTAAATAGAATAAAGGTTTATTGACTTGGTCTGGGCAAGTGGTAGTGTGTGAAGTATGAACCCACCACATTGTGGTTTTGACTGCTAAATAATGTAACAGAAATGAAAATTAATATAAAGCTAAATGTAGTACACTTTTCTTTCAAATGCTATTTATTCTGATATTTACTATCTGAATCTCTTCTTTGAGAGTAACGATGAAAGAAATTGCAGGGTATGCTGTTCTGTTGCTGCCTTTTATTTAATCCTTCTGGTCCAATTTACCTTTACAAGAAACTCTGCCAATTTGTTTAGTGATAGTCTTTCAAGACAGAACTACAGTCCATCACAACACACATATTGTATTGGGGGGATTTGGAGGAGCAGAGTACTTAAAACAACATCAACTAGTTGTGGCACCAGTACATCAAATTAGTTGCTCACGTACTTTCCAGGTGTATGGTTGAGAGTTACCTTTAAACAGATAATCACATAGTTTCCGGGGGAGCCTTTAAGAGAATACACAGAATATTTCAACTTCATACAGTAGAGCATATATCAGATGGATACTGAAAAGGTCTGTGAAATATCTCTATCATGTTATGTTTATTAAGTGTTTTAGGGGATTTTATAAAAAAAGTCATTTTTTATAGCATAGTAGTTGGTGTAATAATTCAATGACCTTTACCATCATCAAACCTGCAAGTGAAACAGCTTACGCTTTTACTAGTCTTGAGTTAAAAGAGTTAGAGGTATCATTTGTAATAGTTAAGTCAAGACTAGTAACCCATTATTGATATGAGAAGTTGTGCCATAGACCTTGGCAGGATTTTTCTTGATGAAGAAAAAAAAAAGAACATCAGTAATAAGAACCATAAATGATTGCTTTTGCTATTCACCAGCATTTTAAAACTTTGCCATGGGGTATTTTTCACTTGTACTGTTAACTGTAATAATATTAATATCTATTTGCAGGTGAATATTTGCTGAAGATTGTCCACAATCTGTCTAGTCGGAACTGGTGTGCTGTGCCCATTTTATTCATTTTGCAAGCACTGGCACAAGTAAAAGACTGTAGAGTCCATGGGGTGGAAGGTTTACATGCATTCAGGTAATCTCACTAAACATTTCTTTGCATGATTGTTTATTTCTACTATATTATATGATTTGGTTACTTTTTTGTCTATAATAAGTTTTTTCTTCACAAACCATTTAGAAATTCACTTTTACCAACGTCCCCTAAATGGTAATAGGCAATCTAACATGTACTGTCCTCTGCATAGTGTAACCATTAAGTGTACACTAAATATTAGTCTTGTCTTATTAAGTGTCACCTGTTTTTATTTCCCCCCTGTTGCTTTTGTAATACTTTACAGTATTTATAGATTTATGTTGTTTTTTGTGCATGCTTACAGTTTATACTTATTTTTCTTTCTTGCAGAGAAGTTCTTCGTGGCACTATGATTACACATCAAGTCTTAATTCGAGGCGCAGCTCAGTGTTATCTCCTACAAACTGCTTTAAATTTGACAGATGAGGTACTGAACGTTTTTTCTTAATTTTGTAGATTTAATTTAATATCTTGAAAATCATGAACTATTATGATGCAACCTCATAATGATTATGATGCAGCTCCTCTCTGAAGCTCTTTTTTATTTATTGTATTGAATGTTTATAGCAAACTGGACACCATGGAAGAAACTAATTTAGCTGAACTATTTGTTTTTTCACTAACTTCTGATATATTTATGTCTAAATTAACATCCAAGTCTTTGTGAGCATTTGTAGTGCAGCACATTTGTGGTTGCCATACAAAGAACATGTTGATGTTCAAATAATCAAATGAATGCCCTGAAGAAAATTAAATAAATGCAGCAGCTACTCACAGCAAAGAAGAAAACATTAAAGCAGTGGTCAGACAAGATCTTTCAATTTTCCAAAATCTAGTACAGTACTCCAAATGTATTTATAAAACAGCATCTTCAGCTTAACTATGCATGTGTTGTCACACATTCACTTTTGATTACCAGGTAAAAAAGAAAAGAAAAACAGTACTTGGAAATCCATATATGTACTGCATTTAATTTGCCAACTAGATAACCAACTGTGAATTGGCATAGGAATAACATACAGTACCTAACATAGCAACACCTCACTCTTAATAAAAAATTCTTCCCAGACCTGAAACCAAATAAATCCAAGGTAAATAGGCAGATAACAGCATGTCAACTAGACAGAAAGAGTACGATCTTAAATGAAATTTTTAATAAAAAAAAAATGAAATGATTTTTGCTCAGTTTTGTGTGATATAGCTCTAAATGTGCTTAGTTTGCTCTGTCTTGGAAAAACTGTACACACCCAAGCTTAGCGACATACGTTGATGCACTCAAATTTCGATGATAATGACATTACACACTACAATCTATTATTATAAGGAAAAATAATGCTTTCCAGTAGCTGGGGTAGAAGTTATTTGAGTCAAGTTGGGGTGCATACACTGTGAGACACCAACCAAATCCTTGCACTGAGAACTGATGAATGATATGGATATAAACTAAGGGCTTTACCACTACATCACCAGTAGTATTCCATTTTAGACTGTTCTTGTTAGCTGATTGTATTAGCATAACAGTTACACCAAAGGCTTTTGGTTAAAGACATGTTGATACAATGGTTAATATACAGGTAATTGTGGTGCTTTGCATTTAAAGGCATTTAGGTTTACTCACATTTATAAGTATATTCTACTGGGATTCAGTATAATAATTAGATTTCTTTTCTTGTAAAATACACGTTTCAAATTACACATTTCTTATGTATAGTGTCCTTTTTAATGCTTTTGAGCGGGTTGGAAAATGGATGGATGGATGGATGATTTATGCCTGTTGTTTTCTTCTTGTGCTCAAAGGCACCATCTGGTGGATATTGCGAAAAAAAAAAACACAGCCTTCTTTTTTTATTGCTTTTAATGAGTTGTAGACAATATATTTGCCTTTAGGGTAATACTAGTTGAGTTTGTTTTACAAGATATGTTGGATGTTTTCTATATTAAGTGTGGCATTAATAGGAATTAAAATAAACTATTTATTTTTTTTTAAATATTTATGTTTAGCATACTCAAGCACAGGTGTGCCATTTAGGATTATACTCGTGATGTTGCCAGGATTGTACCAACCCTGACAGCCCTAATATACAGTGCTGTGAAAAAGTATTTGCCCCCTTCCTGATTTCTTATTTTTTGCATGTTTGTCACACTTAAATGTTTCAGATCATCAAACAAATTTAAATATTAGACAAAGATAACCTAAGTAAACACAAAATGCTATTTTTAAGTGATGGTTTTATTTATTAAGGAAAAAAAAGCTATTTGACAGCACTGTAAATTAAGTCAAGTTCTGTAGTTGCTCAGTAATGTTATTATTGGAAATTTTGATGCCAGCATACTTAAAAATTGAAGGATGTATGATAGCTTATGAGAAGTTTATTTATCTTAAAACTTGTGAAAGTAATTTTGATTTATAATTTCTTTATATAAGAACATATTATATAAACATTTTGGCTTGAAATACCATATATAGTAATAGTGCACCATTTGTATCACAGATTATTGTGTTTATATCACCTGTATGCATTATACTATATCGAAGAATTGGTTTATTGCCGCAGGTTTACAGGCTTTATGAGCTGGTGTCATAAAAATGACATATTTTTTGGCACTGTAGCTTTATTTGCAAAAATTTCCAAAATAAGTGCCAAATTTACAGCATTAGGTATAGGTCTTTAAATTTCAATTTTCTAAAGTGTCAGTGGTGAGATGCATTTGGGAGGACTGTGGGGCAAACGCTTAGATGGTGAAAAGAAAGCAAACAGAGAGAGAGAGCGAGAGAAAGGCGAGCGGTAAATGGATTGTTTTGTGGCGTGCTGTGGCGTGCAGGTAGAAAAACCATTCCATTAGACGAAAAGGTATCCAAGACCTATTAGTCAGGTCCAGAAGTTTTATTATTTTAAGTTTGGCTATTTGTATTTTGAATTTAGCCATCTGCATATTCATACCTAAAATCATTTGTCTCATAATAAATATGTTATTGTAAACTTTTGCTTGTATGTGTTCTTCTCCCATGAGTTTCCCAAAACCATCACTATACTTCGCCCCCTGCTTGCTTCGCTGATGCCCTGATGGCAACACGAATTAGATGCTCTACAAACGTTTTTGAATTCTTTATGACATTCTACTTTGTCATCTACTCTTTGTTTTATTTCCAGCCCCAGACGTGGTTAAATCTCTTGACACAAAGACTCCTCTCGCAGAACGTGAAAGTGTCTTTGAGAAAATCACGTTCCAAAATTTTTTTTTGTAATAGAGAGATATATTGCTCTTGATATTTACTGCATGAGCTTATATACAGTGGTTGACATATATTTATTGGTAAACATGTATCTATTAAGATGTATACACTGGTTTTGATGCATGAGGTGTCCTACCTAAATTTTTAAGAAATGTTGTCTAAAGAGTCAGCGGTAATTTAAGATACTTGCTCTGTTTTAATTGTGAATGTGGTTTCTTTGTCAGTTCCCTGCTTTACTTTAAATTTAATATTATGCTAATGGTAGTGAATTATCTAACTTTACTTATTTGTACATGTATGTTTTGAACCCTCAAAAAATGTTGCAAAGTAGATAATTTTGTGTGTGTAAATCTGACACCAGTTTTATTTTATAAGCTACAACATATTATTCTGTTTATGGCCACTTACTAAGGCAATATTGAAGGGGAAATCTTTATAATTTTCTTCTGCACAGACTCTGATTTCTCTTGATGATGTGGCAAACTTTATAATGCATTTTAGAACAGAGGAATCTTTACTGAGAGGAACTTTGTTATGGAATCAGGTAAGTTTCTAGTAGTGTTACTATATCATTTCTTTGTGTGGAGTTTGAATATTCATTAATTTATTATTTATAGTCGTTATAGAGGTTTTTGCACTTTCAGCGGCAGTGGGGGGGATGGCTTATCGACACATTTACAAGACAAAAGACGCTGAATGCAGAGGTGCGAGCAGATTTAAGGTGGGCCGGATTTATGAGTTTTTTCGTAAGCCTTGGTCAGTCTAGTGTTAATTCACACATTTTCTGAACCTTTATATTCCGGTACAAGTCCATGTGGAGCTTTAGTCTAACCCAGAAGCAAGACAGGAAAGAGCCATGGATAGGGCTACATAAATAGTGACAATAGTCTTTTTCTTTTTCCACATGCACAAAGAAGCATCAGTCAATTGAACAGAAAGTCAGGTATGCAGGAGACTAATAAACATAGCTGAGGTACTGCATGTTTTTTTCTTTGCCATAAATGTTACTATGCTCTTTGTTTTTTCGTAACCATAATTTCTAGTTTCTGTGATATTTCAACTGAAGGTTCGTGGATCTGTCTGTGAACTTAAGCGTCTCACTTTCTTGCTCTGTATATGGAACACACCCTGATGAAAGTGACCTCATCAAGGCTGTGGTTATGTTGCATTTGCTGGTCGAGTTCAGTCAACTTAGTCATGCTAACAACAAAGCTGTAGCCAAAGCTTTGTTGCTCTGGCAGTCATTTTCAAACATTCAGTTTTTCTGATAAGTTTTGTTTTTGGCAAAGTGGAGTCAGAAGTGCAGACCATAGATGAATGAAAATACTTATTGCAGTGCAAGCCAATTAAAATGTTCAGAACAACTTGGAAATGTTGGTACATAATACATTTTTGTAGTGTGTGTAACACATTGGCTATAAAAAGAAAAAAAGGAAAAGTATGAAAACTGCAGTAAAATATTTACAAATAGTAACATGATTTCCTTTATATTTTCATTGTATATAAGTATAAAAATAGCTGTTGCTTACTTTTGGTGAATTCAATGAACAAGTAATACTGCATTGAGATTTTTTGTTAATGGTTAATTTGAAATCATCTGATACAAAGCTTTTACCTTGTCCAGGTTCACAGTGTTAGTGGGGACAAATGCAACAACACTGTATTGCTATTAACATTTGTTTTCTTTCAGGATTACAAAAGTGCATAACACATTTTACTCAGTCTATGAAAGAAAAATAAACTATCCTGCAAGTTTTTCTTTGTGCTTTTTAGACTGTACTGTTCAAATATTAATGACTGCTTTTAAATGTATTATGTCATTTTCCAACCCACTTAATCCAGACCAGGATCAGGGGGGTTGTTGTTTGGGTTCAGGCTGGAGCCTATCCCAGCTGGCACAGGGCACAGTGCAGGAACAAACCCTGGACTGGGTGCCAGTCAATCACAGGGCAAACATAAACATCCACACACCAAATACACACTAGTGCCAGTTTAGTGTAGCTGTCTTTGGACAGTGGGAGGAAACTGGAGCACCAGGGGAAAGCCCATAGAAACACAGGGAGGACAACCCTGGTCTCCTTACTCCAAAGGCATTGCCAGTGCCACTGTGCTGCCCAAAAGAAAGTGCTATGTTAAAAATAATATTTTATTTCATTAGAAGACAAAGATGCACAATCTATCCATCCATCCATCCATTTTCCAACCCGCTGAATCTGAACACAGGGTCACGGGGGTCTGCTGGAGCCAATCCCAGCCAACACAGGGCACAAGGCAAGGAACCAATCCCGGGCAGGGTGCCAACCCACCGCAGGACACACACACAAACACACCCACACACCAAGCACGCACTAGGGCCAATTTAGGATTGCCAATCCACCTAACCTGCATGTCTTTGGACTGTGGGAGGAAACCGGAGTGCCCGGAGGAAACCCACGCAGACACGGGGAGAACATGCAAACTCCACGCAGGGTGGACCCGGGAAGCGAACCCGGGTCTCCTAACTGCGAGGCAGCAGCGCTACCACTGCGCCACCGTGCCGCCCTGCACAATCTAACAATATTATTATTGTATTTTAACTTATACTGTAGCCTAAAACATTTTTTTTTTTTGCAATTTGTCATTGTGAATGTTAATTATGTTAGGTATAAATGTGTTGTTATAATCTTTCCATATAAGATATCAAAGTGTTGACATAATTTAATAACTTCATATACCACTATTTTGGAATTTCGTAGCAGAAATATATAAGTTGAAGTTTATAAATGTATATTCTGCACCTATCTTGCAGCCAAGCTTTATTCCAACTGAGATCTGTAAAACAAATTTTTTTAAGCCCATGCTAATCATGGGAGAATTCCTGTTTATAACTTTGTTTTGAAAAATATGTAAAGTTTACATTAGGTTTTTTGAAGAAAATAAAGTAATATCAAAAGATTGCCAATATTTTCCCATGACATTTTTTAGTTTTGTTTTTAGTTTTTCAATATCATAAAAATCTGGTTATTTTCTGCAATGATGAATAGGAAAAGGTGGGTTAAACAAGTTGATAAATTTGTCAGAAATGTGATAGTTTGCATATGACTGATTCATATACAGTAACTTTTTACAGGATGAATGGAAATAGGTCAAATGTATCTATGACATTAATATTAGGATTTCTTAGCATACATTAAAGCTGTATAAATTTTTAACTTATTTAATTTCTTGTGTTGAAATTCATTGAATCAATCATTTATATTTTTTTTTCTCTAATTTAGCTATGTGATTGGCTAGCTGTTCATGGTGCACAGCTAAAGCCCGTGGAATGCATTGAAAGTGGGAATTCACAAATGCCTGCACTAAGCCTGTATGCAAAATATGCAGTGGAAATGTATATGAGAGTTCCTCTAGGAGATGGTAGGTGAAGTATACAATAATAGACATGTCCCGTATATTGAAATATGCATAGTGAGGATACACATTTTTTCTGAGAATTTAAAGGTTTTATGACTGTTCACAGTATTTTTTAGTTAGTAACTGTAGATTTTGCTCAGTCAGTTTTTCACAGTGATGTATGTTCTGTTTACGTTTTGCAACTGCTGATACTGCACTAACAAAGAGAATTAGATAACTAAAATAGCTTGTTATGAACCAGTTACTGCAAAAAATCCTGAATAAAGTTTAGCCTGTAAATGTAATTATGGAATTACGATGAAAACGAATCTGGTTTTCACTGTAACCTCTTAAATTGGTGGTATGTATTAGTTGATATAGTCATGCTTGAAATTGTCTTGTGATTGCATCAGATTATTACATGAAAAATAAAAATATAAAGACAAAACTATACCCATACACCCATATCAGCTCTTTGGAGCAATGGATAGCATTGCTTTTCTACAAATTAAGGGAACTGGGATTCATTCTCTTAACTGTTCAGTATATGTGAAGTATTTACACATTTTTCCCCATGTCTGATGAGATTTTCCCCTAAGAATAAAAATTACATTCAGAAATATGTATGCTGTTTGAATGTTAATTATGATAAAATGGTTTCCCTTGAACTATTGCCTTATTTTATGACATAACTGATAAATGTTAAGGTTTTGTGTTTTATATTTATTATTGTCTATTTTAGGAAACCAGATCTTTCTTCCAGATTTGTTTGAAGCAGAACGTATTGCTAAAATGGTTATTTTGGCTGTAGATGTAGAAGAAAAATGGAAACTGGAAAGGTATTTGCCTGCAGTTGAGAGACAAATTACAATAGACATCCGTCATTGCAATAAAAATATATTTTTATATCTTTTATGCTGCATTTTAGAGACTAAAGTAATGGAAACAGAGTTGTTTCTGTGATCATTTAAATAGGCTTAGGTTTAGCAGAATGTGTTTACATTCTTAGACTTAACACTGTGCAGAATTTGCTATTGTTTGACATGTTCTTTGTCACAGTTTATGTGCAGCATATTGCAATATATAAAAATGTTACGCAATGCAATGTAATAAAAATATGTTAACCACAATAATCTGGAACAGTGAATATCTGTTACTTTTCAGTTATCCTTACAAATTTAAAATATTTTATTTGTGAGGATCTTTTAATGCTTTTATATGTTTATAAAATTCATTTTAGTGGTATTGTACAGGAAACTAAGGAAGTTTTGTTTAGCTTGATGCTGCTTTATTAAGAGTTTATTCACAGTGAAATTTATGAAGGATTAAGAAGCTGTTATCAGAAAAAAATTTCACGGATTAAACAATATTTTCAATTATTCATTAAAATACATTTTTATTCTTAAAAGTTTTTTTGGAGTCGTAGTCACAGTTTGAAATATTTTTATAGTGTAATGCAATTGTTTATGATGAATTGTTGTATACAGTAAATAAGGTCTTTATCTGTATTCCCTGGTTACTGACATAAATTCACTCCACCTAAATTTTGCTATAGCAGTGAGCTGAATAATTCTATGGCCACATCATTCATATAATTACTTATCTTTCAGTTATGGAGAAAAACCACTGGAAAAAACACTTGACCATCTTCTACAACCTCTAATTGAATGTCTCCAGAGACTTGGTACCAGTTTATATTTGCCTATCCAGAAAAGTGACAAGAGTCTGCAGCTGCTTCTTAAACTATTATCTGTCTCACACACAAGGAACCTTTTCCAACAGAAAGGTCAGGAATTGAAATAGATGCTTTTTAAGTCATCCAGATTTTATAACGCCACTTACCAACCTCTCTGTTTACTAATTATGTACAGTGCCTCTAAAATGTATTCGTTTCATTGGAAGTTTTCACATTTTGTTATTATGTAACATTGAATCACAGTTTATTTAATGAGGCTTTTTTGACTCGGGTCAACAGAAAAAAGCTGTTGAATGTCAATGTGAAAACAGATCCCTACAAAGTGGTCTAAATTAGTTACAAATATCAAACAAAAAAAGTATGGATCTTGTATGTGTTCACCCACTTTGAGTCTTTGCGTTTAGTATATGTACTTTCAACTGCCATGAAAGTACTGAGTCTCTCTCTGTCAATTTTGCACATTTGAACAATGCAATTGAAAGCACTAACAAGCAATATTGTTAAACACCAAGTTTAATTATCAGTAGAGACTGTCTTCTAATCAGGATAGTAGTTGGAAGGAAAACCTGTAGCCACATTGGCCCTCCAGGACCAGATAACAGATATAACAAGCACTTGATGGATAAACGGAATATAAATAGCCATTGGATAATGTAGAGTTGCCATATGCAGTGGTTAGGTATTTGGTTTGGAACTCTGTTTTGCAAGTTGCTTGTCTTCCATATGAGACACCTCCTTCTAGGAGTGCTGTGTCTTTATAGCTCCTGGACCAGAAGGGGTGGGGTCAGTTACCCTCATTGGGTGTCTTCTCCGAGCTGTTGGTGTAAAAGTAGACAAGAAGGTTAGTGATTGTGCCCCCTGGTGTCCCAAGGTAGTAGTGCTTGCCTCGTGACTATACTGTATACAGTATATATTTATTTCTGTCTGGCTCTTTGAGTATCATGCAAAAACAACGGCACCAGTTTCTAAAAAGCTTTGTAGTTAGTTACTGTATAGGCTACCTTAGAATAAAGGTTAATAAAATTTTAGATTTTGTACATATAAATATCTTGAAAAAAATTAAAACTGAGACATCCTTATTAGAAGTTGCCATATTTTTTGCACCTTTTGTGCCTTTTTATCTCAGTATCTCCAAAATGCAACATGGTATATTTTTTACTTCAGAATAATTAGAAATGATTGCATAACAAAACAATACCAATTTCAGGTGTTTGTGATGGCCACAATAATTATTGAAATCTTTTAAATATTTAAGTATTTTGAAAAACAACAAGATTTTTATGTTTGGCCCTCAATAACTCATTAACAGTTGATCATATCAAAAATCTGTTCCCTCTTTTTTGAATGCTCATTTTAGGATGGACAAAAAGATTCTTATTCAATTGTTGTCTAGGGCAATAAATAATCAATTTGTCATGAGATCTGTGCTTGAGCTAAAGTAATAAAAGTCTTTTGAGATGGTTGGAATGAGACAATGTGGACAATTCGTAGGGATGTGCCAGGAGTGCTGCTCTGGGAGGGGGAGAAGGAGGGGGAGTGTGAGCCACTGACCCTCATTTATCCCTCAGCAATCGAGTTGTACATTATGAGTGTGGTGCTCTACGTGCTGAATATTGGCTTAATATTATTACTGAACTACTGAGATAATTAATGTTACTGTTCTATGGATTGTTCTTTGTTGCAAAATGACTTTTATTTCTCTAAATATTACACCTAATTTCATAGTAAAATTTTTCAAGAACATAATAAGCTTAGAAGAACTAGTTGCTAAATAATGCTTAACAAATACATGTCCTCCCGTAATGATAAGGAGGTCATAAGTGTCACAAATGCTTTTTATTTATTTTTAGCTTGTAATATACAGTACATTTTATCACTGTTCAGGACGAAGCGTGATAGAGGAACTAGTTTGTAAAATACACCTGAGGATAGGAATTCTTGGTTTTGATTGTAAAATGCAAAGGCTCTGGTGTAGCTATTGTGTCATTCATTTTGGATAACTAGCTTATTTCTGGGTCTTACTGAAATTAAAATACACTGAAAAATAAATATTATGAAACATGAAGAGAGAGCGATCATTTTGGATATAATACAAGTTTTAAAGCAGTTATCCTAGACTAACATTAATTCTATTGAAATATATTCTATTAGAAAAATGACAAAAAACCTCATACAGAAAAACTTAAAAATCTAGGAAAATACTAAGTCATTATAGGAGATTTGCAACATGTTTTTAAAATGAATGAAGTGGGCTTCAAGAGTTTTTTTTTTTTTTTTTAATAAGTTTGGCATGCATGCCAATTGGTACATTTGCAGAAAAATAATTTTCAGTTACCACTTCTGTAAGATTCTCATGTGCTTTGACATAAAACTTGAGTCTCTGTTTCTGGTGAAATAAGAAGGTTTCATGCTCCTAATATGCCAGAACAGAGACTGAATAGACAATAACAAGGGGGCTCTGACCCCTGCTCGCTTCGCTCGCCTACCCCCGGCGTTTTGAACCCGTGCCCGCTGGGCAGCCACGTGTGAGGATGACGCACGTGCGGGTCCGCCCCCGCTGTGTGGTGTGGACGTTTAACTGTTGTTGTTTCTGCCTTTTATATTCTGTATCTCGGTGTGCATCTGTTTCGTGCCTAGTTTTTTTTGAAGCTGTTGCATTCTAGTTTTCATCATCTGTAACCCGCTCTCCATGTGTTCGTCCCCGTTCTTTAATCCCTTTATAAAGTTTGACTCTGTTTCCTACTCTGTGTTTTATTTCTGACCTCGCTTTATTCTGCTTGCGGCATGTCAGACGGTTCGTAGTCTCTCTCGTTTTACTCTGGGCAGGGGGGCTTTGTTCTGTAACCTGCTCTGCATGTGTTTTTCCCCTGTTCTTTAACCTCTTTATGACGTTTTACTTTGTTTCCTACTCTGACGGTTCGTAGTCTGTCCCGTTTTGCTCTTGGGGGTCGGGGGGGGGGGGTGTGTGTGTGTGTGTGTGTGTGTGTGTGTGTGTGTTGTTTCCTACTCTGTGTTTTATTTCTGACCTCGCTTTATCCTGCTTGCGGCATGTCAGACGGTTCGTAGTCTTTCTCGTTTTACTCTGGGCAGGGTGGCTTTGTTCTGTAACCTGCTCTGCATGTGTTTGTCCCTGTTCTTTAACCTCTTTATGACGTTTTCTTTGTTTCCTACTCTGACGGTTCGTAGTCTCTCCCGTTTTGCTCTGGGGGGGGGCTTTGTGTTGCGGCTGCGCACGTGCGTAGTCTCTCCCGTTTCACTCTGGGGGGGGGGGGGGGGGGAGGGCTTTGTGTGGCACTTGCGCAGTATGTCTTTTGCGTCCACGGGCAGCTCCCTGCGTCCATATCCGGTTTACCATTCTCGTTTAGTAATATGGATTTTATTGCGTTTGTACCCCAGACAGATACCAATGTTCAATTGATCTCCAGACCACATAAGTGACTGTAATAAAACAAAAGTGGTGTTTATATGGAAATAAGGATGTTAATATGATTGTAGGTGACGTGTAAATGCTGGCAATATTTATTTTTACATAGGAAGCAAAGCTATCATTAGAAAATACACTCGTTTCCCATTGCAGGGCTAAGGAACAGCTTTTGTTTTAAGTGATATATTTTGTAGCTGTTTTTCTCATTTGGAATACACATACAGTACTTTACCAATGTAACAGGAATTTAAAATAAAAATATTTTGTTAATAAATGCATTTGGTTTTAGTTTCAGCACAGTTAACCTTAATAATTCTTTTATTTTCCTTTTTACTTTTTCCTAGATGACGTGTTGCAAATTCTGCATGAACGTCTGCTTTTCAGTTCAGAAGAAATATTTCACTTCCTTTTACGAAGGCTGTCTGGTGAGCTCTGTTTGGTAAGTTTTATAATTTAGGAGGCATTTTTGTATTACAAACAGTTTAGCACTATTTGAATAGTTTATGTCAAAATTTGAATAACACTTTATATACTGCTGTGATGGTCTCCCGCCTACTCCAGGAATTGTTCTTACCTTACATCCTATACTTGCTGGGATAGGATCCATCTTTCCTATGACCCTGCCCTAGATAAATAGGTTAAGAAAATAGATGGATGGATTTTGTATACTACAGTATTTTATTTTAACTCTAACAATATTTAATGCATTTTTAACTTACATAATTGTAAATGCTCATGGATGCTAACACAGAAAACATTTAATTTAAGGATGGGTGAATTTTCCTGCAAAAGTGGACCTCAAAGTGACTTTAAGTAATAAAACGAAAAATTACAATGAAATAAAAGGAAGAAATGGAAGAATTCCTAACAGAGATAAATGTAACCTATTGTAAATTACAATTGATAGCAAGTAGTTTGCAAGTTTCCAGTTGTTATTATGGTAAAGGTCAGTATCTGATTTGATCAGAAGTGGGTAGAGTAGCCAAAAATTGTACTCAAGTAAGAGTAGCGCTACTTCAAAATAATATTACTCAAGTAGAAGTAAAAAGTAGTCATCCAAAAAATTACACAAGTAAGAGTAAAAAAGTACTTGGTGAAAAGACTACTCAAGTACTGAGTAACTGTTTGAACGTAATATAAATGATTTATTTTTTAGAAATGTTGTAATAAGACAGACAAAAATATAAAATAATGTGCAAATTGTGATATTTCAGAATAATAATAAAATAAAAAATGAGTAAAAATAAATAACACCGTTACAAAATAAAGATGCACAAATAACACAAAGTTCCAAATCTCAGTTTTTCTCAACAAAGCTTTTGAAGCCAATACCTACAGTAGGTAACATGTACGTTTGAACAGTGCAAACGACTTACAGTGACAAGATATACTGTACACTGACGTATAATATTGCATATTCACTTGCCCTCCAAATAGCACAGCTGATGGAAAATAACATTAGAACAAGGCAGCTTGTGCACGTACAACAAGTCTCACTTTACCTTGACAACTTCGCAGATAGTTGACACAGACTGCTCAGCCAATCAGAGCGCAGCAGGCCTGCCGTGCCTCAGAGACCCGAGTTCAATTCCCCGCTAGAGAGAAAGTGATTTTTTTTTCTTTTTAACCTCAAACGGACATAAAATTTATAAATTGGTATGTACTGTCAGTTAATGAGATCATTATATTTTCATGTGGGATGCTCCTTTTAAAATATTTTTTAACAATTGAGACTGCAATTAACATGAACGAGTGTCCTTATAACTGTTATTTTTAAGATCCATAACACACACACACACAGACAGAGCACTGTGTAATAAGAGAGACATACAGGCAGAGAAGTCACTAGATATATAAATAAACAGGGAAGGCACTGTATAATAGATATATAAAAAAACAGCTAAGGGAATAGATATATAGATAGATAGGAAGGAAATGCACTATATGATAGGCAGACAGGGAAGCTGCTATATAATAATAAAATTATTGTTATTACTATATAGATAGACAGGGAGTTCACTGTATAAAAGACAGACAGAGAAAGCACTACTAAATGAAAAATGGTACAGCCTTTTTATTAATCAACAGATACTTTAGGAAGGCAAGCAGTTAGTGAGAGTACATGTAGATGTGAAACTCACTAGACAGACAGATAGATATGGAAGGCACTGTATAACAGATACAAAACTGTGAGAAAAAAACAGGGTATACAGTAAATAATATACAGGCAGAGAAGCCACTAGATAGGTAGATAAATAAACAGACATGAAAGCCATTATATAAGACAAATAATAGAAAGACACTATATGCTAGGCAGAAAGGGAAACCAAAAAGTAATAATACTATTATTACTACAAAGACAGACAGGGAATTCACTGTATAATAGGCAGACAGCGAAGGCACTATATAAGAAAACAGACAGAGAACTCACTAGACAGATAGATCTCAGCATTAGCAATACAGTATATTAGTTTTATTATATATATTTTATATTTGTGTGTATATATATATATATATATATATATATATATATATATATATAATATGGAAGAGAAGGTCTATGATACGGTTTGCATATTAGCAGCTGGAGATCCACAAAGGGAGAAAAAATGAATCTCATATCATAAAGTAGTTTTTATTCCTGAGTTTTCAACCCCTGCCAGGTATACATAGGACAAACTTCAAAAAGAATCGCAACACGTATACAGGAACATCGCAACGCCATCAGAAGAAAAGACTCACTTTCATTGATCTACACGCATACTAAATCAACAGGACATACATTTAACTGGGACAATGTACAAGTAGAATTTAAGGCCAGTACTAAAAGTGCCAGAGAGCTGGCCGAATCTTGGCTATCAAATGAGAACGCCATCAACAGACACTTGGACATAAATCCAGCATATGCAAACTTAAGAAGAACATGTTCATAATAAATAAACTGTACACCCAAACATAAATAATATATGTATGAATGTGTGTGTGTATCTGAGATTTATGTCAACAAAATAAATAAAAAATGATTCAGTCTGTTTATTATTCAACACATGCTGCAGGAAAGCAAGAAGGCCGTTAGAGTACATATAGATCTGAAAGGCACTAGATAGACAGATAAATAGGAAAGTCACTGTATAATAGATGTGGGATGCTCTTTTTTAAAAAAAATTAAAATTGAGACTTAAATTAACATGAACAAGTGTCCTTATAACTTCTTATTTTTAAGTTCTGTAAGACATACACTGTCAGACAGATCACTGAATAATGCACAAACAGAGAAGTTACTAGATAGATAAACCGGGAAGGCACTGTATAATTGAAGATATAAAACTGTCAGGAGAAAAAAACAGCTAGCGATCGATAGATAGATGTGAAAGGCACTTTATGACAGGTGCTGCAGAAAAGCAAGCAAGCAGTGAGAGTACATTCACATGTGAAAGGCAGTAGATAAATGGATAGATAGGGAAGGCACTTATACAATAGGCAGACAGAGAAGGCACTAGACAGATACATAACAGTATTAGCTATATAGTAGTTTCATTTTATATATAATGTATATGTATTTTACAACTTGGAGACTTGTCAAAAAGAAATATATTAAGTCATATATCAATCGACACACGCTGCATGCGGGCAGTGAAAGTGGAGATAGATGTGAAAGACGCTAGATAGACTGTATACAACAGGCAAAATAGCGACCACATGATAACAGTATTAGCTGTAATCAATGAAAGCATGAATTCATCAACAGAAATAACCGCGATTGACATTTTAAACTTCACAATTTACTTAAGAAAAAAAAAAAAAAAAGGAAAACGACCCAGCACATCCATGAAAGCATACGCTTGCAGGCAGGCAGAGTGGCGAAAAGCGCAGAACAGCGCCCCCCAAAACGGAAGTGGCAGAAAATAGACCACATCGGTAGTGCACTACCACAGATAATGAATGGGAAACGGTTTTGGGAGTTATAGCTAAAGAATACGTGGCGGCCGGGCAGGTTAATGGAAAAAAAAGTAACGATTCGAGTATTGCCCAATGTAACGGAGTAAGAGTAGCGTTTCTTCTTCATAAATGTACTCAAGTAAAAGTAAAAAGTATGGTGCAGTAAAACTACTCTTAGAAGTACAATTTTTTTAAAAAGTTACTCAAGTAAATGTAATTCGTTACTACCCACCTCTGGATTTGATAACATATTCTGTGATGACATAGCCAGTAAGGAGAGTAAAACAAAAACACCAGCTGGTGCTAGAAGTTGGAGAAAACAAACATCTTGAGGTTTCAAGTCCTAAAGTCTGCTCAGCACTACCTAGATGTTGTACAATAGTAGTTTTCCACCTGGGGGTCTGCAGCCCATTAGGGGGCCAAAGCAAAATACCAAGGAAGATGTAAGACAACCAAAAATACAGGGATGCCAAACTTATAAAAATGACCCCCAATAAAGTGTGTTTCATATATAGGTTATATCCTTATATTATTTAACTGTATTACATTTGCACCTGGCATTAAAATGTACGTTCAGTGTCTAGACAGAGATCGGATGGACTCCCTGCGAACGCACAGCAGTTCAAGATTTTAGTAGTTGCTTGCATTTATTTGCGCAACACAGTGTACTTTACCTATTAAACCATAGTTAGATTGGGAATGGGATGTTCGTTATGACCCAAAAAGAAAAAGTGAAAAGAAGGTGACATACCACACTGCCTTAAACAACTTCATTGTTTTAAGGTTGATGTCAAATATGCAAGAGTTTGATGAAACAACTGATAGCTAAATTTGAAAGCCTAGCTGCTGTCACTGCAGTTACTTTTTAAAGCTGCACTGGTATCGGGACTGAAACTCCTTCTGCAGTTTACTTGACTGCTGTTACCACCCTACATAATGCTTTTGTCTTTGCTGTTGCATTTCCACTTGTGTGAAAAGTATCAGTCACTGATGGAAATGAGTCAGTACTGAATCCAGAGGATAATGAAGAAGCATTTGTAATTAAGCTATAAAAATGTCTGTAAGGATTAATTATGCATTTTAAAAAATACTTAATCGCATTATGCTTAATTTAAAAAGTAATACTTTAGACAATCGAGTGAGTGCTTGGAAAGGGAGTGGCGAAAAGCAGATCCTTCCCACTGTGCATTTATTCACATCAAAGTTGACTTTACAAATTTTCATTACAAGCAGTATGTTAATTCTTTATCAGACTAGTATATACCATTTTGATTTAACAGATAGTCCTTTTCCTCTGCTATAACTTTAAACAAAGGGTTTATTGTGTTCTGTTTATACTTTGAATGTGAATATTCTGATACTGTGGTTGGGTTGCACTCAAGTAGCATAGTTGGCTTGGGAGTGCACAAGTACATGATCGCTCTCCAGTCAGATATTTAAAAAAATATTGGTAATAACACCTTTTAGAGATTACAGCAATCTAAGAGGTCAATCAACCATGTGGAAATGTAGGACATAGCACTATAAGTTCTATGTCTTGCTGCTCCGATCTTTTGAAATTGAACTTTTTTGTATCAAGCAGTTAAGATGCTATCTTCTGGTAAAAATGGCATTACTGGGGTCATTTTTCTGTACATATATTTTTTAATTAACGTTTACTCAGATTTGTATTCAGAAACATTGTTCCCAGGTTGCTAATTAATTACAGTTTATAATTCATCTTTTTTAGATACCATACTTTCAGTTTTATAAATCTGATTAGGAGATTCATACATTTCTTTCAGCAGTTGATTTAGTTATAATGGGTTATTCAGAGGATTTTTGATTAGTTCTTTTTCATAAACAGATGTTTCATACAATTAGAACTAAATTGAGTGTTACGAATTACAGTTTTTGGTGTTTATTTACTGATGACAGAGGTATGAATGTGCATTTTTAAGCTTTCAGATTTACCACGTTGCACGCTGTACATTTCTACAGCAAGGGCGCTTGTAAATCTCTGCATGACGAGCCATGGGCACAGGAAGTCTCACGCCTTGAGTTTCTTTGTTGCTTTAACAAAAATCTCAGTTCAGAACCTACTGGCAAGTGATCACAAGCAGGTGGGCAATTTATTTATAATTATAGAGTATTTTCTGCTTTGTTTAATTAATAAGTTTGTTTCCTTATCCTCAACCGATTTTTTTTTTTATTTTTAATGCATTTAAATTTCATATTAAGAGTTAACATTGTAGATCTTATGTTTTATTTAGTTTTTGCTTAAAGAGCCATAACTAGGCTAAGCTGATCCTTTACTGAAGATTTTACAGTGTGCGTTAAATTCTGGTGTTTCAGCCAATCAAATATACACATCACATGACTGGTATTTAGAGCTGCCGTGGATCCCTTACGTAACATGGAGAAACTGGTATTGTGACAACAGTTAGGATGTTTTAGCATATAAATGTCATCCTTTATTGATCTCATAATGTACTTATTACATGCAATTCTCTGCTTTACAAAACCAATAAAAATTCTATTATTTTAACTCTGAGAAACAAAACGCACTTAGTATGTTGTGGGAAAATCCATATTTAGTGACTGCCACTATCAAATCCTGAATTAGACTTCACCTACCAACTGATTTAAACAAGATTAATTCTTGCTTAAAATATTCCATGTTATTATTTGTACACAATAAGCAGTTGTTAAACTGCGATGCTGGGATTGCGCCTTTGTATAAGTGACAAAACATATATTGCTGCACATTTGTGATTTTTGTTTTCTTTTTTCTGTTTCTGAACGTGATAATGTTAGATATTTAGATATGGAGCAAGAGAAACGTGAGCAGTTATCCATTTATATTTCTTCATTTCATTTAAAGCCTGTTTAGACTACTTTTGCTAAACTATTATACAGTACTACCATTTTATTAGGATTACTTTAAAAGAGACTGCTCATAAGAAACGTATGTGTTATTTATTTATCCTACTCAGTGGCAGCAGTAAGAGCAAGACAAAGATCAGTCTTGGTAAAGAAACTAGTTTGAATAAATGTTTCCTCTGTAATAAATAGACATGTGTACAGTTTTCAAATTTTGTTAGAACATACAGAAATAGAGCCCAAGCTAGAAATTTTTAAGCAGGTTTAACTGAGTCATACAGCTTTTGAGAGCTTCATTAATTTATTATCCTAGTCAAAAGCATATCTAAGGGTTGCATAGTTCCACACTAATTTGTAAGCTCAGTTTAATCTTTATTAATATTAAGTTATTTGTATAGCTTAGCTCAGTAAATAGATAATATTACATTTAGAACTGTTTATACTGGTTTCATATTTACAACTGTTCTGATCTTTCCTCACACTGTGTTTAAATGGCATAGAGGTCTACACATTATGCTTGATTGAAGGAGCTGTGTTATTTTCTTTCCCCTTACATTATAATCGTTCATTATTTTTCTCTTCAGGAATCACAGCTGTCAGCACAAATACAAAAGATGGTCAGTATGTCTTCTCTATCTTTAGTGTGTGAGTTGCTCCATCAGAATTTGGATTTGCAGACTGATCTCAATGACAGTGTGAATGAAATTGCAACTTACATTTCCTCCATGGAGTTGAACACAACATTATTAAAACCTACTGACTGTGATGAAAATCAAAGGTAGGATAATTAATATATAGAAGTTACATTAGAAGTGATTAACTGTGGAGAAATAAGCAGATGAAGTCTATTCTTTTTCTGAATCTAATGGGGACATTTATTTTTTTTCATTTAATTGCAGTTCTGCTGAAAGTAGAAGATTCCAAGGGTGGGGCAGAGCAGCAGCACGATACATTCATGATCAGTGGGCCTGCTTGCATTTTGTATTAGATGCATACTGTAAAACCAGTGAGCCAAAGGAAACAGTGGGTCCTTTCATGTCTGTTTTAGATAGACCTTCAGCCACCATGCTCTTGGCTATCGATGCTTTAAGTATTTTGCCCTCAGATCAGGTTCTGCCTGTACTTGCTTGTATGAAGGTCCTTGCTCCCAAGGTAAGATTTTAGAAATGTTTAATTAAAAGGCATGAAAAGTGCAAAATAATTGTTGCTAACAGTTTTCTTCTCAATTAAATATTACATTTAGATCTTGGCTACAGATGCCTTACTGTGTACTAAATCTATGAACCTTGCTTGGAAAGTCATCCAGGACCTTAACAGCAATCCTCATGATTTTTGGCCAGCCCTAGAAGCCTTTATTCAGTTTGTGTTTGATGTCCATCTGCTTTGTATTCCATTTAAGAATGAAAATATTATTTGTAATAAAATTAAGCAGGTAAGATAACAATTTTTAAGTGATCATTTAAAATTTGCAAAGTATTTCACTGTCAAGTAAGAAAAAATAAAGATGCTTTAAAATAACAGTATTGTATTTTACGTTGGTGTTTTATATGTCTTATTAACAACAAAGCATTGCTTTATTCTTAGTTGTTAATACTTCAGGTGGGCTTCTGTAGATATCCAGGACTATGCACCTTGCACACATTGTAAATGTTGTATTGGCAAGATATGTGTAGCACTTGTTGAATAACAAAATTATTATTTTCTTCTGGAAGATGTTAATAACAAAAAATATATTCAGCATATTTTGAAGAAATTGTTTGTTGTCTACCTGAAGACAGGTTAATAGCTACTACTTTCTTCTGGTCTCCTTATCCATTTGTTTGAGTTTGACACCAGTAAAAAAGTAATTAAATTTTATATTGTTCACATTCATTGCACTTGCTTGTGGTCTTTTTCTCTATACCATAAATCTTGTTGTCTTGGGGACTGCTTCTTTAAAAAAAATGAATAACACTAAGCCTGTGAAAAAACACATTTTAATAGACTGACAATATTGTAAGTGTCAAATAAAGAATGACCGTAGCATATAATGCAAGTAAATCAATAAATGGTGTTGTATTATAGCAGCCAAACCTAGCAATTAAAAAGTCCTGATTAATTATGTTTTCTCAGACATATATTGATGATAAATATTGTGCCATAAAAAAGTATTTACCCCCCTGGATTGCAAATTTTTCACAGTAAAGTTGGACATATTTTGTATATAGTACTGGTATATATAAGAGAGTCATAGAGGCAACAAATTCTGATGTTCCTTTCATTTGTTTTCCTGTAGTATGTAGTCAGATGTGCAGCATTCTAGTGAGGAAGACGTTATTATTTCCAAGGTGAATGCATCCAAAATAAGGTCATGATTAGGGTTAGCTATTTGAATATTTTGATACCAATATTTGTAATTTTTTCCTGTTACAGTTTTAAGGCTGAGAAACATTGTTTTTGATGCTGCCATATTGACTACACCTTCAGATGCTATCATTTGCTAAGTTCCATCTTCTGATAGTGGCTTCACCAGTGCTAGGCTTAGAGGGAATTTAAACCACAATAAACAGTGCATCTAGAATACCCATAAGTGGGCCTAGTTAAAATATATACATAATATATGTATGAAACTATAAGAACACAGGTCCAAAAAGAACTCCAGGTAAACAAGCCAGTGATAAGGGGACAGTAATGCAAGCAAAGCAGAATATATAAATCGCTAAACATGAAGTAGAATCCCAAGAGCCAGACAAGAGTTCATAAACACAAAAGTGTAAGATCAAAGCAAAACACTGGACCTAGTAGCTTTCACAAATGTAAGATTACACAATGTTATTGCTGAGAGATTTCCTTTGATTTCCACTTCTCTTCTCATGAAAGGACATACAAAATGAACCTAAATAAGGCTCCTCGCTATTGGGACAGGTATTGCAGATATGTGCTTTGAACAATAGGCATATGACACCAGAGCAACTAAAAACAGGAACAGGTTCCTCTGAAATAGAAAGATAATATTTGAACAGGACCCACTTGAACAGAAAGTGGCATCTATGGAACAATCATGGCCAAATCTGGAGCAGAAGAATAGTTAGTAGCAAAAACACTGCAAATTAGATTAGATAATCCGTTAATCCCAAGGGAAAATTCAGATTCATACAGCAGCAGTAACATAAAAACAAAGATATGCAGTAAAAGGGCAATACAGCCATATCAATCAATTGGTAAATAAATAAATGTAAATTGTGCAAATATTTCAAAATGAACTTAAACAGTACGTTGGGTGGAAGCATTGATTTGCCGGATAGCAGTGGGCAGAAAAGACCCCCGAGACACTTCTTAGCACACCAGGGTGCAGTGAGCCTGTGGCTAAGAGTTATCCAAGACAGCACCTCCTGGAGGGGATGGGGGTGCTAGGGGGTGATTTTTCGTGATGCAATCTAATTTTGCCATCATCCCCTTTTCCACAACAGCTTCCAATGTTTCCAGGGTTTGCCCTGTGATGGAGCAGGCTTTTCTGATAAGTTTGTTTAGGCATTGTGATCTTTTGAGATTAAGTTATTACCTGAGTTGTGATCCAAAAGTATGTAAGCTGACTGGAAATACTATAAATTCTACTATACAGTGAGATGGAATTATTGTAAACCTAACCACTATCATATTACTTGTTAATTTGAAGTTGAGCAGAACTAATACAAAGTTGTCAGGTGTTTATTTATATATTAAAAATCATAGATTCGCTGACATTCAGGAAAGTACACTTGAATTGGGGATACTTGTTGGACTTTGAAAAAAATCAGAAAAATTTTGGTTAATAAAGAAGAATAATTAAATGATTTTTTTTCAGAAGACGACTGTGGCTTTTACTGATGCATACTGTATGAATTTATTTAGTCAGCTTTATAAACAAAACTGGGGAAGTAAGACAATCGTTTTTGTTTGCTTCCTCCAAATCATATTAATATGCTTCTTTACAAAAACTGCATGCTATCAAATAAAAGATAATATCATCAGTTTATTCTAACATAGCCATAACTTTGAATTACTTTTGATATGGAAGCATATTCACTGAAAACAAGCTTTTTTGTTTTATTTTGACTATATAAGCAGGGGCAGTTGCTAGGGGTACACTGTTTCTAATAACATGTGTACCCTTGATATTTTTGTATATGCCTGGTATTGTTGCTGGTCTATTTTTTTTAATTTGTTTTCAGAACCTTAGAACTGTATCCTGGCATGCTGTGGAAAGTGTCCTACAATAGTTTGCTGTTTTGTAAGGTGTTGGGTGAAATAAAGTTTTGTTGACTTTCTGCTAGCATTAAAGGGACCAGGTGTTCACATTGTGATAGGCCCACTGTGCAGTTTTCTCATAAAAGAAATAAAATGATGAAGTTATTTTTAGGTGCTTAGTTTTTGTTCTCAGTCTAAAGGAAACATTTAGGCTCTCTGGTGACTATGACATTTTTCTGGCATGAGCAAGTGTGGATGTTTGTTAACATGTATTCTTGGATGGGAAGTTCATTTTCTAGCCTGTACTTAGTGCTGCCAGGGTAAAGCTGCAGCTTCTATGATGTTTGAAAAGGGAAGTTTAGAAAATCGACTAATTTGTGGCTATCCATAAATCACAGCAACAGGGTGACTTTCTGGGGCTTACAAGCATTATGTGTGCAAGAGTGCTGTCATAATTCATGTGCCAATTGCTTGAGCACTATAAAATTGTTCATTGTAAAAGACCATGTGATATGTTTGACATCTTGTGTTTAATTAATTGCTAATTCTGATCAACTACTTTTACACCTGTGATATGTCAATATGCCTGACTTTAACAGGCTGGAAATCATTGCTTAGCTTTACTTTTAAGTATGCAGTGCCAACATTGCATATGCTGTTTTAACCTAGACTGTCATATCATTCTGCTAAGAACACCGTAGCACTTCTTTTCTGTTTTTTTTTTTTTACCCAGTATTTATTTTGCTTTAGTAACTGATAATTATTGCCATGAACAAATTAGGCTTTGAGTGGGTTGCCTATTACTGAACATTAATGGATTGGCTCACTTACTGTTGTGAGGAGAGAGCTTTAGTGAAAGGAACTGACTGCCTGGCAGAGCTCTTTGTGAAAGTGCATGATCTTTTGGTTCCACCCTGCCAGCTTCAGTTTTCAAGTAAAAATGTGAATATATCAAATGCAATTTGAGCATCACCGGATTGATTTGTCATGTGAATGTTTTGCCTGTGATTTTGAGAGACATTTTATTAGATCAACTGTAAGACACGTGTGTAAGGCAAAGTAAAAATATTAATCTGTTCCAATAAAAATTAGGGCGGCACGGTGGCGCAGTGGGTAGCGCTGCTGCCTCGCAGTTAGGAGACCCGGGTTCGCTTCCCAGGTCCTCCCTGTGTGGAGTTTGCATGTTCTCCCCGTGTCTGCGTGGGTTTCCTACGGGTGCTCCGGTCCAAAGACATGCAGGTTAGGTGCATTGGCGATCCTAAATTGTCCCTAGTGTGTGCTTGGTGTGTGGGTGTGCCCTGCGGTGGGCTGGCGCCCTGCCTGGAGTTTGTTCCTGCCTTGCGCCCTGTGCTGGTTAGGATTGGCTCCAGCAGACCCCTGTGGCCCTGTGTTAGGATATAGCAGGTTGGATGATGGATGGATGGACAATAAAAATTAAAGGAAACATAATTCTATTAAACTAGGGGGCTCCGCCCCCTGCTCGCTTCGCTCGCCAACCCCTGGTGTTGGGAATGACAAAGAGCGTGATGTATGAATGAGATATAGAATAGTGTGAAGGTGTAGATGATGCAAATAGAAAGCAAACAATAAAGTGTGTGGCACAGTGTAAAGGTTTATTGGAAAATTTCTTTGTACATGCCGTTTAAGTGTAAAAGGTAATTCCAGGTCAGAACTTGTAAGGTCAATGAAGATGGTTATTGTCGCGATCAGAGTCAAGTTTGTCAGAGCTTAGAAAGAGTTGTGTCTCTCCAGGAAGTAATGCAATGACTTGGGTATTTATGTTTTCCACATTAATATTTTTTGGACATAATATAGTGCATTGTGTTAAAAGGGGCATTTGGTCTAATGAGATTGCTGTTCCAAATCTGTCTGTAACTAAGTCGTCGCAGATAAAGGCTTGAGGAATTGTAATAATATCTGGGTGAAGTCCATCTGTATTGGTGAGTGTACCATCTCCCAGTTGTAATAACTAATTGTTATGATCTGGATCTGGACATCGCATGTTTTGTACTAACTGTATCTTTTGAAAGCAATGCCAATTGTCTGCGTATTTTAAGGTGCACTGAACAATAGCTGAGCGCATGGAATGTGGAACAATAGCTAAGCACTGTCTAAAATCTCCTCCTAATAAAAGTACCTTTCCTCCAAAGGGAATATTATTATTCATAAATGTTTGTAGAAGTTTATGAATGGTGTTGAGTAAGTGAGTGGATGCCATTGTACATTCATCAATAATTAACAGTTTTGCAAGACGGATGTCATGTGCAGTGCCACTGTTAATGTTCATAGTGGATACCGATTTGTAGGATCTAATGCAGTTCATAAAGATTTGACTTTCAGGTACATCGTTAGTTAGAAGCTTCTGTAGATATTCAGGATATGAATGTAAAGGAGGCAGTCTAATTTGACCCTTTTGATAACAACGTGTAAATTCATTACTTGTATTGCCAGTTGTTTCTTCAGGGAAGTTAAGTGAATGACAATGATTGCAAATGACATTCATTAATCCCAATGAATTTTCCTGAATAGTGGACTCATTATTGAACGCGTTGTCAGCTAACTGGCGCAAGCGTTTAGCAGGTGTCTGTCGTTGATGTCTGTGACGTGTATCTTTTGCTTGTGCCGTTTGAGAGTCGCGTCGTTGTATGTCCATTATTTGGGACGTGTTGTTTTGGAGGTGTAATTGATTTGCCTGTGCTGTGTGAAAAGCCCGTTGTAGTTTACGGCGTGCATTGTTTGTATTGAGCCTTGCCCGTTTTTGTATGTCGGTCAGTTGAGCTTTCTCTTTTTGGAGCCTTGCGTGCTTGTTTTCCGGCAGTCCAGATGCGCGGTGTAGACGTCTGCGTTTATTTATTTTGTCCCTTCGCTGCCGTTTCTGTATGTCTGAGACGGGAGGTGTTTCGTTTTGAACCCGTGCCTGTTTTGATGCAGTACTGTGAGACGCGCGCTGCATGCCTCCACGTTCAGTGTGTCTGTCCATTTGGGTTCGTTTCTGTAACTGTGTTAGTTGAGCTTTGCGTTTTTGGAGCCGAGACATTTTTTCTTCCAGAGTTTCAGAAGCGAGTTGGAGCCGACGTGTATTGTTTTTTTTCATGCGGGTTCGTGTGTTTGGTCCCGTTACTCGAGCCGTATCGTTTTGTACCCGTGATCGTGAATTCATGAATTGTTTGTTCTTCAGCGTTAGAAATATGGATAAGTAATAAGGAGGATCGCACTCACTGTTAATATGGAGCCTTTTCTGCGGTTGAACGGTTAATAGTGCCTCATTGTAATGAGATCCACCTATGCTGCATAGTGTGAATTGTGTTTGGTCCCGTTATCCGAGCCGTATCGTTTTGTACCCATGATCGTGAATTTATGACTTGTTTGTTCTTGAGCGTGATAAATATGGATAAGTAATAAGGAGGATCGCACTCACTGTTAATATGGAGCTTTTTCTGCAGTTGAACGGTTAATAGTGCCTTATTGTAATGAGATCCACCTATGCTGCATAGTGTGAACGTGTTGAGATGACGTATGTTTAATACGGATGGTTCATTTAGAAATGGGGCTTTGTGTGTCATTTGTTATTTATGTTACTGTGGTCGAGGGTCTGAATCGTTGTTTTTGTGTACGTTTCGTGTGCTATGGCCGTAGTCTATCCCGTTTCATGTCCAATGGGCTTTGTGTGGTGCTCGTGGCTTCTTTTTTTTTGTGTGCTAGGGGCTTGTTGAATCCTCCTCTTTGTGTGTCCCGTTTCGTGTGCAACGGCGTCTGACTCCTTTTTTCTGTGGTCTGACTCCTTTTTTGTGTGCGCGATGCCTCATTTCTTATTTTACGTTGCATTCCATCCGGTTCCCGTTGCTTGCGGGGGGGGATTTGTGGGGCGCCTGCGCAGTACGTCTTTTGCGGCCACGGCCCATTGCCGGATGTCCCTGCGTCCATCCGGTTTACCATTCTCGGTTAGTAATGTGGATTCTGCAATTGTGGTATTAAGGTGTCCTTATTGTCCTGTGAAACTGTATATCTGTGTATTAAAGCAGAGGGTTACAGAGTGGCCTGTGCAATTTGTTGTATATTAGTTGCATTTACTATTACAGCTGCTGCAACATACTAATCATGAAAAGTGGCGATTACTTCTTTCCATTTAGTATAAACTGCTCTCAATGTCAAATGAGTGCTATAATCAACAGATACACTCAATGCGTTTATATGCACATGCTTATAACACGCACAAGTAATCTTTTGGAATTGTCTTTTGTCAAAACATTCTCACATCATTAAACTGCACAAAAAAAGAGTTACAAGCATCATCAATGGTCACTGTGAATCTGAAAATGAGCATGATGACTGTTGTAATTTTCTTGTGTTTTATAAATCTATAGTCAAATCAACACTATATGTATAGGTTTATGTTGCATGGAATGCATACTTGGCTGTGCCAGTGATCCCTGCAAAGGACCATCCCAGTACGTTTGCGTCTTACCTTACACCCTGTGCTGCTGGAATAATAATAATAATAATATTGAGATAGATTATTTCAGCCAGGAGAAAAAATAATGTGATTGCTGAACATTTGCACCCAGAAATGTATTTAGTGGGGCCTTCTACCTGTGGCTGCAAAAAGCGTGTGCAAAGCAAATACATTTATATGTATATATGAGCAAAGTGCAATGGATATGCACAGACTGCAAAATCCTTAGCAGTAACCCAATTAAAGGTTTACAGGGCAATATATTCAAATTATGTGCGGGGAAATCTACCACTATCAGTCAGGTTTCTCAGAGGCCAATAACCCGATTTCTCTAATCAGAATAAGGTTACCATGGGATTTTAGAAATTAGGTTTCTGTGAATAATCAGGTTATTGAAATGCATGTAACAAATGCATACGAAGTGAAAATGCATTGATGAATCAGAAGCACACACATCATTTATTACAGGCAGCCATGCTAAATGCTTTCTTGGGAGTCCAATCCCTAACCCCATCTTTTATAACGTGTGAATTTCTTTTACAATTCACTGTAAGAGATAAAGGAATGGAGGTGGTTGGTTGTTAAGCCAGAAAAGGATCGTTGGTTTCTTCAAAGACTGGTCCGGCTACTGCCTTCATCAGCCACTCCCATCCGCTGCACTGGTCTTCTGTGGCTTCACGGATTCCTGGCAGCTTTGGCAGCATTCTATGTGACAAGGTGTAAGAGCAGTCAAGCAGTTTTACAGAGGCCACTTTTATATTTATTTTGCAATTATTGTGTGTGCTACAAGGGTGCATATGCTTAAGCTAAATAGTAACATTGAAAGATAATGTGATTACAACAGTTTATTTCCTCTTTGTAAAAATGTATTATTTTGCCTTTGAGGGATTTTTTTTAAACCTAATGTCTGCAGAATAAGTGGAAAACTTCTTGACCAGGCTAAGAGGATTTTAAAGGTTGTCTCCTTTTTGTCTTTTACACCAGTGAAAGAACTAAGCATAATCAATTACTGAGCAAAGTTGTTACCAGATGTCTTAGCAAAACCTTCCATTTGCTGTGAAAATGTGTCTTTTACTTGTTTATTTCAGATTGCTTTCCAGTTAACTGATATGTCACAAACAAAAACAGGAGTCTTCAATGTATTGATAAAACACTGTAGTCAAATATGGATGGCATTACCTTCTGAAAGTGTACAAAATCCATTCGGAAGTGCATTGAACCATATTCAAATCTTTGTTGAAGCCTGTATTTTTGGGCCTGTTTTCAGGAGAGATCAGAGGTATGATGTATTGTACAGTCCACTTTGCTAAATGTCTTTTTTGTATAGTGATTCTTTTGTTGGGTTGATTTTTAGTAAATCTTGAAAGTGTATGTTTGACATTTACTTGTGCAATGTAATAATTTGCTTTTATTTTTATGTTCAGATTGATGCAAGATGTAAACAGTTATGTAGAACAGCTTGGAGAAGATTGTGCTGCAAACGTGGCTATTACAAGGTTAGTTTCTTTCCCATCAGAATTGTAAATGTTAATTTTTACATAAAGTTGGTTTGTTTCATATTTTAATACTTTATTATTTCAATTCAGTTTTTTCTTAGCTGCTAACTTATTTCAGAGCAACAGTGTGGTCATAATGCACTATTTCCTACATATATAATTCTGCCATATGCAACCAATTTGAACGGATTGTTTATGAAATGTCACGTTTAGGTCCATTGCAGCAGATAATCATGCAATATTGTTATTAATCTGAATTATTACAACTTCAGGATCACTGATGTTTCTGTAAGGATAGTTTAAATCATGTTAAGTTTTTTAGTGTATCCTGCAGAGATCCAGTTCAGTGGTTGTGGTAGAGTACCAGACGGTTTGGAGACTGACATGATGAGATGGGTTGCAGCAAAGTGTTTCATTGCCTAAAAGAGGCAAGTCCTTTCAAGGGGCTGCTACCAAAAAGTCACTGTTGCACATTGGTCGCCTTATACATTCTTCTTCTCCTTCTCCTTCTCCTCCTCCTCCTGTTAGGGGTCGCCACAGCAGATCATCTTCTTCCATAGCTTTCATTCTTCTGCATCTTGTTCTGTCCTCTCTCACCACATTCATAAACCTTCTCTTAGGCCTTCCTCTTTTTCTCTTGCCTGGCAGCTCTATCCTTAGCATCCTTCTCCCAATATACCCAGCATCTCTCCTCTGCACATGTCCAAACCAGTGCAATCTCACCTCTCTGTCTCCCAACCGTTCAACTTGAGCTGACCTTCTAATATACTCATTTCTAATCCTATCCATCTTTGTCACACCCAATGCAAATCTTACCATCTTTAACTCTGCTACCTCCAGCTCTGTCTCCTGCTTTCTGGTCAGTGCCACCGTCTCCTACCCATATAACAAAGCTGGTCTCAGTACTGTCCTGTAGACCTTCCCTTTTACTCTTGCTGATATCTGTCTGTCACAAATTACACCTGACACTCTTCTCCACCCATTCCACCCTGCCTACACTCTCTTTTTCACCTCTCTTCCACAATCCCCATTACTCTGTACTGTTGATCCCAAGTATTTAAACTGATCCATCTTCGGCAACTCTACTCCTTGCATCCTCACCATTCCACTGACCTCCCTCACATTTACACACATGTATTCTGTCTTGTTCCTACTGACCTTCATTCCTCTCCTCTCTAGAGCATATCTACACCTGTCCAGGGTCTCCTCGACCTGCTCCCTACTCTCACTACAGATCACAATGTCATCAGCAAACATCATAGTCCATGGGAACTCCTGTCTAATCTCGTCTGTCAACATGTCCATCACCATTGCAAATAAGAAAGGGCTCAGAGCCAATCCCTGAAATAATCCCACCTCCACCTTGAAGACATCCGTCACTCCTAACGCAGACCTCACCATGGTCACACTTCCCTCGTACATATCCTGTACAACTCTTATATACTTCTCTGCCACTCCTGACTTCCTCATACAATACCACAACTCCACTCGAGGCACCCTGTCATATGCTTTCTCCAGGTCCACAAAAATGTAAAGCAGCACCTTTTGGCCTTCTCTATACTTCTCCATCAACACCCTCAGAGCAAACATCGCATCTGTGGTACTCTTTCTTGGCATGAAACCATACTGCTGCTCACTAATCATCACCTCACTTCTTAACCTAGCTTCCACTACTCTTTCTCATAACTTCATGCTGTGGCTCGTCAATTTTATTCCCCTGTAGTTACTGCAGTCCTGCACATCCCCCTTATTCTTAAATATTGTCACAAGTACACTTCTTCTCCACTCCTCAGGCATCCTCTCACTTTCCAAGATTCCATTAAACAATCTGGTTAAAAACTCCAATGCCATCTCTCCTAAACACCTCCATGCTTCTACAGGTATGTTATCTGGACCAACAGCTTTTCCACTCTTCATCCTCTTCATAGCTGTCCTTACTTCCTCCTTGCTAATCCGTTGCACTTCCTGATTCACTATCTCCACATCGTCCAACCTTTTCTCTCTCACATTCTCTTCATTCATCAGCCTCTCAAAGTACCCTTTCCATCTACTCAACAGACTCTCCTTGCTTGTGAGTACGTTTCCATCGTTATCCTTTATTACCCTAATCTGCTGCACATCTTTCTCATCTCGGTCCCTCTGTTTAGCCAATTGGTATAGGTCCTTTCCTCCCTCCTTAGTGTCCAACCTCTCATACAACTCATCATACGCCTTTTCTTTAGCCTTCGTCACCTCTCTCTTCACCTTGCGCCTTATCTCCTGGTACTCTTGTCTACTTTCTGCATCTCTCTGTCTATCCCACTTCTTCTTTGCCATCCTCTTCCTCTGTATACTCTCCTGTACTTCCCAATTCCACCACCAGGTTTCCTTTTCCTCCTTCCTCTGTCCAGATGTCACGTCAAGCATCCTTCTTGCTGTCACCCATGCTACATCTGCTGCAGTTTCCCAACTGTCTGGTAATTCTTCACTACCGCCCAGTGCCTGTCTCTCCTTCTCCCTATATTCAACCTTGTAGTCTTTCTTTTTCAACTTCCACCATTTGATCCTTGGCTCTGCCCTCACTCTCTTCCTCTTCTTGATCTCCAACGTCATCCTACAGACCACCATCCTATGCTGCTTAACTACACTTTCCCCTGCCACCACTTTGCAGTCTTCAATCTCCTTCAGATTGACTCTTCTGCATAAGATGTAATCTACCTGTGTGCATCTTCCTCCACTCTTGTACTTAACCCTATGTTCCTCCCTCTTCTTAAAATATGTATTCACCACAGCCATGGCCATCCCTTTGGCAAAATCCACCATGCTCTGACCTTCTTCATTCCTCTCCTTGACACCATACCTACCCATTACCTCCTCGTCTCCTCTGTTCCCTTCACCAACATGTCCATTGAAATCCGCTCCAATCGCCACTCTCTGTCCCTTGGGTACACTGTTCACTTCATCCAACTCACTCCAAAAATCTTCTTTCTCATCCATTGCACACCCAACTTGTGGGGCATATGCACTAACAACATTCATCGTCACACCTCCAATTTCCAGCTTCATAATCATTACTCTGTCTGACACTCTTTTCACCTCCAGAACACTCTTGACATACTGTTCCTTCAGAATAACCCCTACTCCATTTCTCCTCCTATCCACACCATGATAGAATATCATAGAATAGATAGAACAATTTGAATCCACCTCTGATCCATCTGGCCTTACTCCCCTTCAATTTAGTCTCTTGCATGCACAATATATCAGCCTTCCTTCTCTCCATCATATCTGCTAACTCTCACCCCTTACCAGTCATACTGCCAACATTCAAAGTTCCTACCCTCAGTTCCACTCTCTTTACCTTCCTCCTCTCCTCCTGCCTCCGGACACGTCTCCCTCCCCGCCAACAACCAAACCCCCCCCCCCCCCCCCCCCCCCCCCCCCAAAGTTCTCCTTCTTCGGCCAACAGTAGCTCAATATCTGCCAGTACACTGTTGGCTATCAATACTGATGGCGGTCGTTGTTATCCCGGGGCTCGACTGATCCAGTATGGAAATTTGTATTGTTGTCCACATGTTGGACATTATCACTAATATCCCTATTATTGTGATAGTCGTGTTAATATTTGCAAATACAGGTTAAAAAAAGTTAATTTTATTCAGCCTGAAATTCATTTATGTGAGCAGTGTAGACCAGATGCTTAAACGTTAGGGCAACTTGGCATTTCAACCAAGTCTTTTATTTCGGTTAAGAAACAGAAACAATTTGAAAATCAATTTCACCATATATCTTTATGTATTATTGTTAATATTGTATGACCTGCTGGTGGAATGACATTTGGAGAGGCAGTATGACAGGATAAGGAGGTTCCCCTTTAACTCTCTTTTGATTAGGATTTTGTATTGCTGCTTTTTTATGTGCACATTGACCTAAATGTGCAAGTGGTTACTGTTTCATCAATATAGTATACAAGGTTGCCACTTCATTCTCGTCATTGAGAATAAAATGATAAGAACTTTATAAATTTAGAACAAGGAATAAATATAATTTTAAAAATGTGTGTGGAATTAAAGGAATAAAGGAAACTTAAAGGAATAATCCACTCAAAAATGATATTTTTGTTATGTACTCTATATATTTTGTTGTAATGATAGAGAACATTTTTTTAATCTCTTGGTTTCTTGAAGTACAAAGATGAAAAAGTTTGGTATA
Organism: Erpetoichthys calabaricus; assembly: GCF_900747795.2. Classification (NCBI taxonomy): domain Eukaryota; kingdom Metazoa; phylum Chordata; class Cladistia; order Polypteriformes; family Polypteridae; genus Erpetoichthys; species Erpetoichthys calabaricus. The sequence continues at coordinate 57,482,735 of NC_041408.2, forward strand.
ATACAAGCTAATGGTGATCAATGCCATACAGCAAATAATAAAACATCAATGAGGGGAAAAAAAAATTCATGTTACTAATGTTGCATAATCCTCATCTCCGTTATTCAGTTGTTTGCTCACAGCATGCATGACATGCGTTTTTGTGCTAAAATATTATTAAATAAATGCTTCTGGAGAAATGAATGCACATTATAAAAAGGAAGCACAATTCTTTGGAGTTTTTGAATTGAAGATTTTCCTCTCCCCCTCATTTATTAGTCAAGGATTCCCTCTTCAATTAAAACATTTTCTTGGTCATCTCTACAAAACACTTTGGGTAAGTAACATATGAAAAATTGCATTTTTTGGAAGAAGTGTTCCTTTAACTCTTTCAGGGCTGATGTCGACTTTTGTCAAAAATCAGGGGTAGAGGACTATAATCGACTGTAAACTGCAATAAAACTTGCACTTACATTTTAGTTTGACTCTCTTTGCTAGAAGGAAAGTTAAGTAGCTTTGTTGATTTAACCTCGATTCTCTGTGTGAGTAGCAAAGAGCAAACAACCTCTAAAATGGCATCGACATCTGGCAAGAGACTAAATACTCCATGGATGTTTTACGTATTATCACTAAATCAGACTCGGAGTTTGATGCAAGTAATCAGGAGATGGATGTTGAAAATGAAAGTGAGGTACCAGTATCAGCTGATCAGTCCCCAGTTGACCGTGGCACTGAACACGTTTGTATAGGCAATACGCCAGGGAGGACCACCACTTATGACGACAAGAGGTACAAACCATATTGTGTCACACTGTGACTGCTACGTACCACTGCCCTACCATGCATTCCTACTGGAATATCGAGGTGCCCCTGCACAGCCACTGCCACCAGCGATGCCAAACATGCACCAACAGCAGCCACAGCACGTAGCAACAGACATTTTATGTTGATTTATGTGTGAAACCAGTGCGTTGTGTGCTTTTCAGAAAACTGAGTTTTCTGGAAAAAATATTCAGCCCTCAAAGAGTTAAAACTACAAGGGTGATTATAGAGAAAAATGTCGAAGTTTTTTAAAATTAAAAATATGAGAAAATTAGAAACATAATATTTCAGCTGTTGAGTTTATTCTCAGTAGTAGAAAGGTTAGATCTGAATATATCTGATTTACTCCTTATTACAAATTGTGCAGTAATTATGTGTAAGCGTATTTTTAAACAAGTATCTGAAATGAATGAGAATTTGTTCTAAATTATGCAGAAATCTTATAACCGCTTCAGACAGTACACTCTCACATATCCATCTAAACTGGAAGGCTGACATTTACCACCTTTATTGTTGTCTCAGGCTCTGTCAAGATGTCTAAAAAATATGTAACAAAGTAAAATCCTTGTAATACATTAGTTGTATGCTATAAAAATGCATTTACTTTTAAATGAATGCTTACATTGGCAGAAACAAACAATGATTTGCTTTAACTCATTTGCTTTAACTCCTGTAGATGCATGGTGTTCACGTTCAGTTCCAAAAGTTTTCCATCAAAACATCATACATAAAGCTGGAACAATCCGCAGACAGGGCACCGGCCCATCACACTGATTACATCTAATCACATATTATTGTAAGATGGTCAATTGTTAAATGAATAAATGTTCACCCACTGTACTTTCTCTTGTTTTTATTAATCATGATTATATAACGGGTGACATAGTGTTACACTAATTAGCAGTTCTGCTCTGAGCTGCACTGTCCTGGGATCAAATTCAAGTTTGGGCTCTGTCTCTGTAGTGTTTTTTCCCATATGCTGCACTTTCTTTTCATATTTCAGTGTGTTTACTTGGTAGGCTGGTAAATCAGCTGTTTATGCATGGTTATACACATATGAGTATGCAATCCTTGTGTCAGGCTGGTGGACCATTTGTGGTATAGCGGGTCCACAGCTCATGTCAAAGGCCACTTTTTAAATAAATAATCGCTGCACTTGCAGCTTAGTAAGGGGGCGTGGTAGTGTGGTGGAAGTGGTTACCGGGGGAGTTCGTGATGCGGGTGGTCCTTGCTTAAGTGCACAGGTGAGGAGTCGTCCGCTATCCGCAATTTGCCACAGCTGATCCACGTCCCCGTAATATTAAATAGAAGCGCAAGGCGGCTAGCAGGGTAAAGAAAAAGAAGAGAGAGAACAGGAAATAACGGGAGGTTGCAGGAGAAGGCAGGAAGCAGGAGGAGAAAGCCGGTGCAGTAGAGTGAGCGAGCGCAGGCTTGCGTGCAGCTGAGCAGGGAGCCTGGGTGTTTGGCCGGCACTCGAGGAGCAGTTGATTGTTGCACATTTAGTGAAGAGCAGAAGTGACCGGAAGAAGGACGGCTGGCTGCATAAGGCCGAGAAGGCAGCGGGAGTTAGGACTTGGGACATGGATTCCCCAGCGTGAGCGCCCTGGTCATTGGGGATCCCAAGTCGCTGTTTGGTGGAGCCTACCAGAACCAGGGATCGGTGAGGAGAACCGACAAACAGAAGAAGGCAGAGCAGGTCAGCTGCAGCTAGGGTGACTCCCCTGGTGTATTGCCAGGAAGGGAGAAACAGGGGAGTTGCCAGTCAACAGTAGGAATGCACTCGGCTTTATTTTTAAAGGACAGCTTCCAGCCATTGTTTTAACCTCGTTGTTTTTAAAGGATTTTTCTATGGTGTTTTTAACCTCCACTTTTTCACTTGTTTTTATGGATTATTTATTTGATGACTGACAGTTTTGCTCCATTTGTTGTGCCTCACTGCCGAGCTAATCGGTTACATTATCGACGGTGTTGGGTTCAAGGGCTCCCAGAAAGACGATGGGAGCGTGGAGAGAACCCGCATCATCACATTTGGTGACAGCGGTGAGATGAGCTGGCAGTGGGGACTGAAGAAAAGAAGACAGAGCAGCAAGCGGGATTGGTGCCAGACTTTTTTGATAAAAACCCACGGACCCAAGCCGGAGGAGGACATTTTAAAGGACAGAATTTTTTAATGGACATTTATTTATTGATTGTTTTTATTGTCATTTAAAAGTTCTTATTCTTTTATGTCCTGTTTTTACAAGGGGGGCTTGTGTTGGTTTTATTGTGGGGTTGTTTTTAGTGCTTTTATTATTCATTGCTTTACTGCAGTGTAGTGGTAGTGTGGCCGAGCTGTGGACCTGGACCACCAGTTGCACAGGGTTGGCAGTGACATGAAGCCTTCCTGTGCAGCTGGAGGCTTATGGGGGGTGGAATGTGGTATAGCGGGTCCACAGCTCATGTCAAAAGGGACAATTTTAAATAATCGCTGCAGTTGGGGCTTAGAGAGGGGGGCGTGGTAAGTGTGGTGGATCAGTTCCTGGGGTGATTCATGATTGGATGGTTATAGCAGTAATTCTGATGCTGTTTTCAAAGGCCATTGGGTGGAGTGGAAAATAAAAAACAAAATCCAACTGGTGAAATCCATCCATCCATCCATTTTCCAACCCGCTGAATCCGAACACAGGGTCACAGGGGTCTGCTGGAGCCAATCCCAGCCAACACAGGGCACAAGGCAGGAACCAATCCCGGGCAGGGTGCCAACCCACCGCAGGACACACACAAACACACCCACACACCAAGCACACACTAGGGCCAATTTAGAATCGCCAATCCACCTAACCTGCATGTCTTTGGACTGTGGGAGGAAACCGGAGCGCCCGGAGGAAACCCCACGCAGACACAGGGAGAACAAGCAAACTCCACGCAGGGGGGACCCGGGAAGTTAACCCAAGTCCCCAGGTCTTCCAACTGCAAGGCAGCAGCGCTACCTACTGCACCACCGTGCCGCCCAACTGGTGAAATGCTGGGTAAAAAACAACTGCAGGGTTTTCAAGGCCAAAAGATCGCCTGGCCTCTCGTGGATATTATACCAAGCATAAATGTGCTGAAATAGTTATTATTAATATGACATATCATTCTAGAAGAGTAGGTACATTGGGTCTCATCAAAAGCTGTAATGTCCACATTCCTTCTGTCAACATAGGTGCTTTAATCAGATGGCAGTGGAGCAAGATGCCAACCAGCAAAATAAGAAAATGGACAAGATAATAGCATTAGTAACAACTGCAGATCTTTTAAGTATATGATATTGGAACACATACTACAGTCTATTAGAATAAGTGCAAAGATAAAATGGAATTTTGAAAATGCCAAACTAAACAAATGGGCTTTAAGGACTGATTGTCCTTGCCCAGCTGAGTTAAATTATTTTAGACCACATCAGTCCAGTCATGTCAAACTTGCAGAATGATATTATATTTTTGTATCGCTTGCATATTTTAACTCCGTCTTTTTATTCTGTCTTGTGATCTGTTCTTGCTATAGCTTCATAGCTACCGTGAGGCCATCACCTAAAGTTTGTAACATGGAAATAATATTTGAATTGTTAAAACTTTCAGTTTTTCTATAATTTTACTCAGATTTATAGATTAAGCTAATTTTTATGTGCTCTTCTGTTTGGTGTCCTGTTATAATTATGCTTCATTATTGTTGAGAGTTCCTATACTAACTTGTATAATATATCCTGTATCTGTTAAAGCCTTGCTGACATACTGTAAATGTCTTCAGTATTAGTTGTAACTTTCCAACACACTTGGAGGCTGTGGGTCAAAGACTGCCAACTCCATGTCTCAGGTGTACAAGAAGACAAACTCCAGACTATTAAAAATATTCAAATTAAAATATGACATTTTTTTGGCTTACAATATGTGTTAACTTTTTTTTACTGCTAAAAGCACTCATCGCTTTACATTTTCATCAGAAAGTCTTAGGCCTATTTGTTTAACTTGGAATTTCATTTCATTTATTTACAATATTTTTATTTTGTGCTAGTTTCTGAAGTACTAAAATAATGGAAAAACCAGTTTATTTAAATAATACTTATGATGCAGCATCAATACCTTGCATCAACTGTAAGCCAGTATTTGGCCAAACAAGATTTTCGAAATCTTTTAAATGGTTGTAATTTTTAATTATATAAATAAATATATTATGTTTAATGTTGTTATTAGTTCTTTGAAGCTATTCTGTGCTTTGTTTCTTAGAAGAACTTTGCAGTGTAGTTTACTTAGTAATGGAAAAGCGCCTCATTGTACCGTAATAAGATGCCAGAAACACTGACCATTCAAAAATCCAAATACTTTTTAGCTGTGTGTTTGTTTGTTTGTTTGTATTATTTTATTGTCGACTATATCGGCAACCAAGAATGGTATAACTGTAAATATCCTAATTCTTAATTGCTTGATATAACATAAGTTTATTGTTTATATTTAAACTTTCCTAATTAATCTTTTCTGCAGAGAAAATAGAAATGACCAGCTACCACGAGTTTATGCAGTTATTTTCCTGTGTAAGTTAAACCAACGTGATGAACTGCATAAAATGTTTATTGAAGATCTTGTTCTTCATTTGCTAAACAAGGTTAGTTTGAAAGTCTCACTGGAATTAAATAAGTAATATATGTATTACAATCAGACTTTTTTAAGATTTTTAAATGCAAATCTTTTTCAAATTAAACCAGTAGTAGTGTATTTTAAATGTTCTTTTTGTGCATATACAATGTATTTTGGAATTCATTCTTTTAGAAATGTATTATATTCTAATAAAAAACCTAACTTTTATTTATTGTCTTCTATATTTCCTTACAGGATGAAATAGTTTCAAATTCTAAAAAACCGATATTATGGGAATTCCCTGCAGCACAGAATCAAAAACAGGCTGTGGCAAATACTACTTCTTGTTCTTCCAAAACTTGATGAAGTAAGAAACTTTAAACACCTCAGTATCTAAAGTAAATTAATTTATTTTAAAGTAAGTCTGTGGCCATTTTGTTGAGTGTAGGGGCTTATTTGTAGATTTTATTCCCATCACATTTTAAACAGACTATTTTACTATACTGGGTGTTGTGTTTTAACTTCTGACGCTATCATGAACAATTCACTATCTGTGACCTGTGGGCTGCACAGCACTGATAATGTCTATACAGTATCTATAAAAGTAGGTAATTTTACTTTGTCTTATTATAGCACAAAAGTAAAAAACTATTGAAGGCCCAAAGCACAATTTTAGTAATAATACCTATAGCAACAAAACATTTTGGGGAAACAATAAAGTTAAGAAATACACAAAATAACCAAAAGTATGTGGACACCCTCTCCTTATTCTTAAGTTCAGGTATTTCAGTCATAACAGGTGTATAAAGCCAAACATATAATCATGCATTCTCCACTGACATACGTTTTGCAGTAAAATGGGTTATACTGAAGAGCTCGGTGACTTTAAAACTGGTACTGTCATAGGATGCCACCTTTGTCACAAATCAATACATGAAATGTCTGCTCTGCTAGATCTGTGAAGATACTGTGATATTGTGAAGCAGAAATGTGTTGGAGCTTAGCCACAAATTGGTAGACCACGTAAACTCACTGAGCACGGCTGTTGAATGCTGTAAAATTCACCTATCTTCTGTGGAATCTCACAGAACAGAGCTCCAAACTGCCTCTTGAAGCAACATCAGCACAAGAACTATGCATCTGGAGCTTCATAACATGGGTTTGACAAGTTTTGTGTGGAGGAACTCGAGTGGCCTGCACAAAGCCCTGATCTCAACCGTATTGAACACCTTTGGGATGAAATGGACTTCTGATTGTAAGTCAGGTCTCCTCATCCAACATTAGTACCTGACCTCACAATTGATATTTTGGCTGAATGGATGCAAATTCCCACAGACACATGCAAATTCTTGTGGAAGATTGTGAAGCTGTTAGAACCGCAGATTGGGTGGCAACTCCATATTAATGATCATGGTTTTGGCATTGGATGTCCAACAACCTCAAAGAGGCATGGTAGTTAGGTGTCCAAAATTTTTCAGCCATATACTGTAGTGTAGGTTTGCTCTTCCTCTTCTTTTCCCACTTCTATGTGGAGTCAATGTGCTTGAACAACCTTCTCCGTACAGCTCAATCTTGCACCTCCTCTTTAGTCAAACATGTTTTCCTCCTCCTTCTTTTGCTTTATTCATCCACCTCTGGTTTGGCCTCCCTCACTTTCACTTCCCCTGTATTTCGATTTCCATCACTCTTTTGCCCAGATATCAATGATCATGGTTTTGGCATCTTTTGTAATGATGAGAAAATATTCATTGTCTCATCATTACATGTCTATACCACTTCAATCTACCTTCCTGTACTTTCTTAGATATCTCTCCCACTTTTGTTGTTCCTCTGATAATCACATTTCTTCTTGTCCTTTTTTGTAACTCCACACATCCATCTCAACATTCTTATTTTTGCCACATCTTAAAAATAATACAGTAATCCCTCGCTACTTTGCGGCACACTTTTCGCGGATTCACGACTTTGCGGGTTTTTAAATACAAGTGATTGCCCGCCTATCGCGGAAGTTATGTTCCAGACCCATCAGCAACAGGAGAAAATCCGCGATATAGAAAGACCATATAAATAAACATGTTTATAGTTTAAGCCTTAAAATACCTATCCCACATGGTTTAAACACATGTAAACTTATAAAACACACTTTGTTAACACATATGATATGTGGATGTCGGGCTAAGGATATGAGTAACATCTCACTATTATAAAACATTTTAACTTCACGCAAGACAAGACATTGAGACAGGAAAATAGGTGCTGTACAGGCTTTTAAATTATTCACACGCAGAGCGACAAGCAGCACAAAGCCAGCACAAAGTCCACTTCTCCTTAGCGTTCATTCAGCTCCCCACTCCCTTGACAATGCGAAGTGGCAGGAGCATACTGCGCCTCCGGGGAGGGGGGTTTGAGCGAACGTGCGTTCAGCCCTCACACACCCCCACTCCTCCTCCTCCTTCCGAACGCGCAGAGCGACAAGCAGGCATTTTGGCAGAAGCAACACGAAGTTCATTTCTGCTCAGCGTGAGTTCAGCTGCCCCCCTTCACAAAGCGAGTACAGACACATCGACGTCTGATCGCTGTGTGCAGTGTTGGTCTGCGGTGTTTAAGAATGTAGAAAGTGTTTAAGAGCATAGGAAGTGTTTATAAGAGCGTGGGAAAGGTTAACAAGAGAGTGAGAAAGGTTTATAAGAGTGTGGGAAGGGTTTATAAAGCCTTAAAATATGTATAAATAATAAAATAAATATAGGTCGCTACTTCGCGGATTTTCACCTATCGCGGAACGTAACCCCCGCGATAGGTGAGGGATGACTGTAATGCATTTTATGTGTAGGGGCACGTAACATTAGCAGTAAATCTCAAAGTGCAACATATAAAGTTTAAACAAAGGCAAAGCAAGATAAAAACAGAGATCTAACAACAGTAATTAGTAGCATTCTTGTTAATAAGCTTTCCTAAATAGAAAAGTATTTAGCTGTTTTTTAAAACAACCCACAACCTGCTGTGTTCTTAGGCTCTCTGGTAGGGCATTCCAGAGCCGTGGAGCAGCGGCTGCAAAGGCTCGGTCTCCCATTGTATAAAGTTTGGTCACGGGGGGTGTAGGTGGTAGGTATTTGTAAAACAGAGGTTTCTTGTAGTGGATTTTAGTATAAGGAGTTCTTTAAGATGGGCGGCATGGTGGCGCAGTGGTAGCGCTGCTGCCTCGCAGTTAGGAGACCCGGGTTCGCTTCCCGGGTCCTCCCTGCATGGAGTTTGCATGTTCTGTCCGTGTCTGCGTGGGTTTCCTCCGGGCGCTCCAGTTTCCTCCCACAGTCCAAAGACATGCAGGTTAGGTGGATTGGCGATTCTAAATTGGCCCTAGTGTGTGCTTGGTGTGTGGGTGTGTTTGTGTGTGTCCTGTGGTTGGTTGGCACCCTGCCCGGGATTGGTTCCTGCCTTGTGCCCTGTGTTGGCTGGGATTGGCTCCAGCAGACCCCCGTGACCCTGTGTTCGGATTCAGCGGGTTGAAAAAATGGATGGATGGAGTTCTTTAAGATATTGTGGAGCATTTTCATGGATACACTGGTGAGTAAAGAAACAGAGTTTGTATTCGATACGGAGATGGATAGAGAGCCAGTGAAGTGATCGAAGGATTTGTGAAATGTGTTCATATTTCCGCACCCTCATCAGGATTCTTGCAGCACTATTTTGAATTTATTGTAGCTTTTGAAAGCTCTTGTTGGGTATCCCGATGAGGAGTGCATTACAGTAGTCCAGTCTGGATGAGACAAAGGCATAAACCAGCTTTTCAGCATCACAGAGGGAGAGGTAGGGACGGAGTTTGGCTATGTTTCGTAGATTAAGGAATGCAATTTTACAAAGGTGATGGATATGTGTATCAAATGACAGATGGTGCCCTGGAGTAGTTTTTTTGGTGGTCCCGATAATCTCATTTGTGGACCGTTGAACTGGTTGCAACAAAATGCCGCTCAAGGGCTTCGCCCAGCTGTTTTCATCTGTCGAAGCTCACTTGTAAACCACAGGGCAGATTTTACAAAAGAGACCACTCGTGATTTAACTGGGGCATGGGTCTCAAGGATGTTGTGGAGCCCATTGTTGTAGTAATCGACTAATTCACTGACAGAAGAAAGGTGGGGAGCAATGGAGAAGTTCTTAACGTCAGCATTTAAATCTTCTCCTGCATTCCCTTTACTGCCCATGCCTCAGCTCAATACATAATTGCTGGTCTTATGACTGTTTTAAAGACCTTTCCTTTAATCTTCACCTTAGTTCTTCACTCATACAATACTCCTGATACCTTCTTCCAGTTGTTCCATTTTCCATCTTGGGCTACCATTGATCCTCGATATTTGATCATCATTAAACTTTAGGTAATCTGTCTTCTTCCTATTTATCTTCAATCCTTATCTTCCAAAGCCCTTCTTCCTTATTCCACCTTCCTCTCCACTTCTTCTTTTCAGGTGCTACACAGCACAATGTCCTCTGCAAAAGGCCTGTTCCAGTGGGATTGGTCTTTTATCCCACAAGTCAATACATCCATAACCAGATCAAAGAGGTAAGGACTTAAAGAAGATCCCTGGTGTACAACTACGCTAACTGGGATCTTGTCTGTTACTCCAACACTGCTTTTAACCCAAGTCCTCACTCTCTCATACATATCCTAGACAATCCTCACATACTTCTCTGGTACTCCTTTTCTCTCTCTTGCACCTCCAGACCTTTAACAGGACACTCTATCTACACTCTACACCACAGAAAGTGTATGCTACAGTGTAGATTTACACTGATAGATATGTAGATACTGATTGAAAGACCCCAGGATCTAGAATGTTTATTGGTGTCTGGTTTTACAAGGAAAAATTCTATATGAGACATTACATCCTGTTATGTTTTAAGTGATTACTTAAAATGTAACAGGCTGATATTTATGTAAAAAAATACAACTCCATTTCTGGATTGAAGCTGAAATAGACAGTAAAAAAATAAGAAAATGAAGTTCAATCAGATTGCACTTTGTGTCACAGTAATACTGTAATTTGAACAGTTCAAAATAAAATTACAACAGCATTAAAAGCAAATGGAAATCTGGACTTTGATGAGGTCATATTTCATCATCTTTCACACAAAGCACATACTGTATATAATTTAAAAAGGAACAGCGTACCTACATACAGTATTGTCAATGAATAATGAACCATTTGTTGCTCACACATAATCTGAGCATAACTTAAATTTGACTTCACTGCCAGAAGTGTTTAGGGTGAATAGTCAGTCAGTCATTATCCAACCCGCTATATCCTAACACAGGGTCACGGGGGTCTGCTGGAGCCAATCCCAGCCAGCACAGGGCGCAAGGCAGGAACCAACCCTGGGCAGGGTGCCAGCCCACCGCAGAGGGTGAATAGTGATAGAGCAAAGTACCAACTTGGAGTTGCTAGTAAAACATCTTGGAGTTTAATGGATGAGAATGTGTGCATGTTAGTTTTTAGGAGAGTATTCTGGTAAACTAGAAATGAATTCTAATTACGTCATTATGTCTTGCTCCGGTTAAGAAGTGGTGATTGTTATTTTTGTTGTAAAGCAAGCAAAGAAAATAATTTGAGAAAGAGAAGGAAGAAGTACTGTGCTAAAGAGTCTTGTTACACTAAAAGGGTCTCCATGAGAATTTGGTTCGATAACACACAAGTGTGGCACATAAATTAGTTATTGACCCAACAAAGATATTTTTTCCTCCTCTTCACATAAAACTTGGACTGATGAAAAAGTTCTTGAAAACAAGAAACACGGTATGTGATGGATTTCGATATTTAAGACATTATCATCTGATGCCAAGATTAAGGAAGGCATTTTTCTTTTGAAGGCATTCCCAAATTTGACACATCATTAATAACAAGTGGTTTGAATATCTGCTAGTATGACCTGAGGAAATCACATGGAAGGCATTCAAGAATGTTGTTGAGAATTTTCTTGGCAAATTCAGAGCACCAGACTACATCTAGCTGGTTGACAACATGCTTCACACATATAAAACCCTAAAGTGCAACATGTTTTTAAAGATGTATTTTCTCCTTTCACACTTCTTTCTTGCTACTCTTGATGCAGTCAGTGACTAATATTGTGAAAGGTTTCACCAGAACATTGCAATGATGGAAAAGTGGTATCAGGGCAAGTGGAATCCATCAATACTGGCCAGATATTGTGGGAGTCTGAAACGAAAAGCATCAGAAGCTGAGTACAAATGAAAGTGAACAGCAAAACATTTTTGGACAAATGCAGTGTGTCAGCATCATTAAGCGATTTAACACTCTAAATTCAACAAAAGTTAATTTTATGTTTCTTCATATTCCTATGTTATACAATCAATCTGAAATTATAGTTATGTTCAGCTTGAAGCTGTCTATAATAATCCTCAAAACATTTTCAGGATGTAAAACAAATTTAAAAAGTGTGTTGTCCAGTGTTATACAACCTTTATGATCAAACTTTTGCCCATCCACTAAAAATGTAATGTTGTGTTATTTTGTGCTAGGTATTTCTGACTCAAATCCTGGACAAAGTTTACAAGGCTGGATTTCGTAATAATCAACCATCTGTGAAGTACCTTATTGAGTGGTTCATCATTTTAACTCTGCATTACTACCCTAAACACCTTCATAGTTTCTGGGACTGTTTCAGTTATGTAAGTAAAATTAACAGTATGCAAAAGTGAAGTCATGGAATTAAGTTAAACTAATAGTACAGGCTTATGTTTTTAAAGGTGAAAGTTTAGATGTGCCTCCTTTATAAAAACTAATTTTCTTTTTAATTTAATATTTTATTACTTATTAAAGAAGATGTTGACCCATTTTGTGAAGATTAAACTTATATGGACTGTGCCAAGGTTATTTTAGTTTTTTTATTTCTATATTTTTTCTGACCTTACTTGGAAATTCAGTTTAGTTTTAGTTTTCCTTCATCGTGTATTTTTAGTTTTAATTTAGTTTTTATTTCACAAAAAGACATTTCTATTTTATTTTTATATCAGTTATTTTCAGTTTTAGTAATTATGGCATGGAGCTCCAACGAAGTTTGTTTTGTGTCACGATCAGACAGAACTGTCCATTTAACGGATTTGGATATGAGTTTAATGTTAGTGGAAGCTTACTACACTATATAGTTTGCAAAAGTGATTGGTCAGTAACAATATGCTGATCGTGTATCATGAATACTAGTCAGTCTCGCGATCAGTGTTGTTTTATTTTCAAAAATTGGGAGTGGTCTCCCCTAAACTTTCTCATGTACTCAGATATGGGGATGGATATTTGAGAAGTAAACCACAAGACAATGGTTATTTTTTATATTATGTACATTTACAGAACCATCAACAACAAATCAAATCAAATTAATAATATATTGAACAATTATTATAAAAGTAAAGTTGAATAAATCGGACTTTTCAGCTGCATGAATAAAAAAAAAAAAAAAAAAATCGAGAATGTGTTCAGGTAAAATACCACTTCCGGTTGATGGATTTGGCCCAAAAGTTAATACAAATCTACAATTTTGGTATAACAACCACATGGCAAATTTCATCCATTTATCTTGTTGCTTTTTTGAGTTATCGTGTTTACACACACACAGACATAATTCCAAAAAACTGTATTTTTGGACTTAGGGAGGTCTAAAACTTCGAGATTCATCAAAATCTCGAGGTTGAATTTTTTCATGATTACTATACTTTCTCTATACTTCGTATATGAGAAAGTGAAAACAATTTCTTCTGTGCAAAGTGGCAGGTGAATTACTGTCGACGAAAAGCAGGCACCTGAGAAATAAACTGTAATGTTATTCACTCATGATTTTTCTGTCTATATGGTAAGGGTTTTGTTGACCAGCACATTCCGATTTAAGGCGTTCGATTTACATCTTGATATACAACAAGCACAAAGAAAGGTGTCACATAAATCACTTTCTATTTCACACTCTTTATACGCCCGCACTCAACTCGCTCTGTCACAGCAAATGCTGTGTGAATAGCCACTCTCCGTCACCAGCCGCCGTTCACTGGATGAACATATGCAGGCAGCTTGTGGTGGATGACTTTCTGTTTTAAAGTTAAAAGTTATAAATATTAATGACTAAGGGTAAAAACGAAAACGAAAACTAAACATATTTTTAGTAAATTATTATTTTATTTCAGTTAGTCTTTCCAAATACTGTAATAGTTTAGTTTTAGTTTTTTGTTTTGGTTTTGTTAATTATTTTATTTCAGTTCACGAAAATGTTTTTTTAATAATAGTTACAGTTTTGATTTTAGTTTTCGGTAACTATAATAACCTTGGACTGTGCCAATACACCACAATATTTTAGTAGTATTGCTTTGATTTTTTAAAATGTATTTACTGATCTATGCTGTGTACCCGGTGATTAGCAGTATTCTCAGGGAGCAGGATGAACTGGTATCTTCTGTTGCACGATTTCCAGGTAGTTCACCAACTGTGGAAGTTTATATTTTGAGATATCATTTCCCACATTTGAAAATGTCAAAAACAGAAAATAACAGTGAATTTATAATACTGACATAATAGAATGAATGACAGTTGTAGCCAAAGTCTGTTTATAAAATACTTTATTTAAGATGGATTTTGGTGTTGGATTAGTTTAGAGTATCTTATAAATATATCTTTTTCTACAAGGAACAGATAAAACAACTGATCTAGATTTTGTGACAGTGGCCCTAGGTGTTACAAAAGAGCCCATACTATATGTGAAAAGGGTGAACTTATGTTATGTTTTTGTATGAACAATTGTAATTTTGTTTTTGTGAAATTTTTGTATTTTCTGACTATGATTTTAGTTGTGTATACAAATTGAGACTATCATACTCCAGTGCCCCTAACTTAGGCTCTAGCAGAAATTTGGGGACATAAAGTATCAGGACAAAGAGTCAGTGGGACAACAGTTGATATAACAAGTAAACAGGTTTATTTATTGCAAGTAAAAATGTGTATTTATTGCAAGAAAAAAGGAAAATGTGATTTAGAGATAAAATAAAAAATGCACACAAACACTGCAATAATTAAGATGAAGATCAAACAAAACAAGCATTGTTTAAAAAAAATTTCATTCACCACATGGCACACACTTTTGAAATAAAAGAAATCTTCCAAACAAAAAAAAGAAATAAATCAATCCCTTTTTAATGAGCTCCAATTAATTAGCCCTGAAGTAAATCCATCCATCCTCTTCCGCTTATCCGAGGTCAGGTCGCGGGGACAGCAGCTTGAGCAGAGATGCCCAGACTTACCTCTCCCCGGCTACTTCTTCTAGCTCTTCCGGGGGAATCCCAAGGTGTTCCCAGGCCAGCCGAGAGACATAGTCCCTCCAGCGTGTCCTGGGTCTTCCCCGGGGCCTCCTCCCGGTTGGACATGCCCGGAACACCTCACCAGGGAGGCGTCCAGGAGGCATCCTGATCAGATGCCCGAGCCACCTCATCTGACTCCTCTCGATGCGTAGGAGCAGCGGCTCTACTTTGAGCCCCTCCTGGATGACTGAGCTTCTCACCCTATCTTTAAGGGAGAGCCCAGACACCCTGCGGAGAAAACTAATTTCAGCCGCTTGTATTCGCGATCTCGTTCTTTCGGTCACTACCCATAGCTCATGACCATAGGTGAGGGTAGGAACATAGATCGACTGGTAAATTGAGAGCTTTGCCTTATGGCTCAGCTCCTTTTTCACCACGACAGACCGATGCAGAGCCCGCATCACTGCGGACGCCGCACCGATCCGCCTGTCGATCTCACGCTCCATTCTTCCCTCATTCGTGAACAAGACCCCAAGATACTTGAACTCCTCCACTTGGGGCAGGATCTCGCTCCCAACCCTGAGAGGGCACTCCACCCTTTTCCGGCTGAGGACCATGGTCTCGGATTTGGAGGTGCTGATTCCCATCCCAGCCGCTTCACACTCAGCTGCGAACCGATCCAGAGAGAGCTGAAGATCACGGCCTGATGAAGCAAACAGGACAACATCATCTGCAAAAAGCAGTGACCCAATCCTGAGTCCACCAAGCCGGACCCCCTCAACACCCTGGCTGCGCCTAGAAATTCTGTCCATAAAAGTTATGAACAGAATCGGTGACAAAGGGCAGCCCTGGCGGAGTCCAACTCTCACTGGAAACGGGTTTGACTTATTGCCGGCAATGCGGACCAAGCTCTGACACCGATCGTACAGGGACCGAACAGCTCTTATCAGGGGGTCCGATACCCCATACTCTCGGAGCACCCCCCACAGGATTCCCCGAGGGACACGGTCTAATGCCTTTTCCAAGTCCACAAAACACATGTAGACTGGTTGGGCGAACTCCCATGCACCCTCCAGGACCCTGCTAAGGGTGTAGAGCTGGTCCATTGTTCCGCGACCAGGACGAAAACCACACTGTTCCTCCTGAATCCGAGGTTCGACTATCCGACGGACCCTCCTCTCCAGAACCCCCGAATAGACTTTTCCAGGGAGGCTGAGGAGTGTGAGCCCTCTGTAGTTGGAACACACCCTCTGGTCCCCCTTCTTAAAGAGGGGGACCACCACCCCAGTCTGCCAATCCAGAGGCACTGTCCCTGATGTCCATGCAATGTTGCAGAGACGTGTCAACCAAGACAGCCCTACAACATCCAGAGCCTTGAGGAACTCCGGGCGTATCTCATCCACCCCCGGGGTCCTGCCACCAAGGAGTTTTTTTGACCACCTCGGTGACCTCAGTCCCAGAGATGGGGGAGCCCACCTCCGAGTCCCCAGGCTCTGCTTCCTCATTGGAAGGCATGTTAGTGGGATTGAGGAGGTCTTCGAAGTACTCCCCCCACCGACCCACAACATCCCGAGTCGAGGTCGGCAGCGCACCATCCCCACCATACACAGTGTTGACACTGCACTGCTTCACCCTCCTGAGACGCCAGACGGTGGACCAGAATCTCCTCGAAGCCGTCCGAAAGTCGTTCTCCATGGCCTCCCCAAACTCCTCCCATGCCCGAGTTTTTGCCTCAGCAACCACCGAAGCCGCATTCCGCTTGGCCTGCCGGTACCTATCAGCTGCCTCCAGAGTTCCACAGGATAAAAGGGACTGGTAGGACTCCTTCTTCAGCTTGACGGCATCCTTCACCGCTGGTGTCCACCAACGGGTTCGGGGATTGCCGCCACGACAGGCACCGACTACCTTACGGCCACAGCTCCGGTCAGCCGCCTCAACAATAGAGGCACGGAAAATGGCCCATTCGGACTCAATGTCCCCCACCTCCCTCGGGACATGGTCGAAGTTCTGCCGGAGGTGGGAGTTGAAGCTACTTCTGACAGGGGGCTCTGCCACACGTTCCCAGCAGACCCTCACAACATGTTTGGGCCTACCAGGCCTGACCGGCATCCTCCCCCACCATCGGAGCCAACTCACCAGCAGGTGGTGATCAGTTGACAGCTCCGCCCCTCTCTTCACCCGAGTGTCCAAGACATGTGGCCGCAAGTCTGACGACACGACCACAAAGTCGATCATCGAACTGAGGCCTAGGGTGTCCTGGTGCCAAGTGCACATATGAACACCCCTATGCTTGATCATGGTATTCGTTATGGACAATCCGTGACGAGCACAGAAGTCCAATAACAAAACACCACTCGGGTTCAGATCGGGGGGGGCCATTCCTCCCAATCACGCCCTTCCAGGTCTCACCGTCACTGCCCACGTGAGCATTGAAGTCTCCCAGCAGAACGAGGGAGTCCCCAGAAGGTGTGCCCTCCAGGGACTCCAAAAAGGGTGGGTACTCTAAACTGCTGTTCGGTGCATACGCACAACAACAGTTAGGACCCGTCTCCCCACCCGAAGGTGGAGGGAGGCTACCCTCTCGTCCACCGGGGTAAACCCCAATGTACAGGCTCCAAGTCGGGGGGCAATAAGTATGTCCAAACCCGCTTGGCGCCTCTCACCAGGGGCAACTCCAGAGTGGTAGAAAGTCCAGCCCCTCTCAAGGAGATTGGTTCCAGAGTCCAAGCTGTGCGTCGAGGTGAGCCCGACTATATCTAGCCAGGACCTCGCGCACAAGCTCAGGCTCCTTCCCCTTCAGAGAGGTGACATTCCATGTCCCAAGAGCCAGCTTCTGTAGCCGAGGATCGGACTGCCAAGGTCCCCGCCTTCGGCCACTACCCAACTCATACTGCACCCGACCTCCTTGGCCCCTCCCATAGGTGGTGAGCCCATGGGAAGGGGGACCCACGTTGCCTCTTCGGGCTGTGCCCGGCCGAGCCCCATGGGTGCAAGCCATCGAGCCCCACCTCCTGGCCTGGCTCCAGAGGGGGGCCCCAGAGACCCGCGTCCGGGCGAGGGAAAATGCTGTCCAGATTTTGTATTCATCATGGAGGTTTTGATGAACCGCTCTTTGTCTCATCCCTCACCTAGGACCAGTTTGCCTTGGGTGCCCCTACCAGGGGCATAAAGCCCCGGACAACAGAGCTCCTAGGATCATTGGGACATGCAAACCCCTCCACCACGATAAGGTGGCGGTTCGAGGAGGGGCCCTGAAGTAAAAAGAATGTTTATTGTACTTTCACTCTCCTTATGTAAAAAAAAAAAAAAAAAAAAAAAAAAACATACACAGAGGGAAAGCTGGCTTGCCCAGGCATATTGGAATAACGGTCTATTCCCCTGCCTGTAACTTACCCTGCAGCTGAATTAATTCTTTGCGTACTGACCTTCTCCTGATCTGAACTGAACTCCTTCTCTGGCGAAAAGACTTGGCATTTATCCTGTGTTAACCGTCACCTGACCCAAGTCTAACACCCCTCTCTCTCCCTGGTCACATGCCTAATGCCTTATGTGCATATAATGTGAGAAATGTAGGGTAATAATGAGTAGTTTTATTTAAATCTTTTCTCACATTTAAAAAGTAATTAAAGAACTTTGCTTTAAAATTTATTTTCAGTTTTGGAAGTTTTTAATGTTGTTTTTATTTTTTTCTTCCAATACAGGACCAAGTAAAGTCAAAAACTAGCATATGTACGTTTCTTTCTGTTTTATCACATTGTGATGTCGTTTTGCTGAAATCCTCTGACAAGGTATGTTGTACATCTATTATATATTTTTAAGTTATTAGTCTTCATGTGACCTTGAACTGAATAGGTGGTGTAAAATGAGTATTTGAATGGATGGTTGTATTCACTATAAGAAAAAATTTAGAATACACAATAGTCCATCCATTCCGGTTTTCTACATTATTGTATACTTTACAAAGTAAACATTATCAGGTCTTCAACAACATATAAAAGTATCCCTGAATAAGCAAACAAAACAAAAATTTGATTCCTGTTTTATTTTTTAAAGAAATTTATAAGTAAACATCACAAATTAAAAAAAAAACAAAAAAAAAAAAACAGTTTTTTTTATGTGAATACATAAAGGAATGGTGGGTCTGTGGCTAAGGGTCTGTGCTGGTATCTAGAAATGTTGGTGGGTCAAATCCCATTACTGTCAGATGAGATCCTACTCCGTTGGGCCCTTAATCAAGGCCCTTACCCTGAAAATTGCTCCAAGTATATTGTAAAACAGCTGACCCTGTGCCCAAACCCCTCAAGATCATGAAAAATAGGCAATTTCTAGTTGGAGTTTACTAAAGTATATCAAATCAAAAAGCAAATTTCTCTTTGGACTTCGTATCTGGTTATGTGATCTTCAACAATACCTTCACCCAGACATTTCACACCAGTCTCTCCATACTCTTGGGAGTAATATGTCAGACTCCTTGCCTGAATAGGTTTTGACTTTGTGATACTTGTGGGTTTTCAAACATGAATCGCTTATTTCAGTCCCTGGCACAGCATCTTACTGTGACATGGATGCAAACTTCAGCCAATCTGTTACAAAGGTTTAAATCTCATTTCTTTCACCCTTTCTGATGAAGATGGAGTATTTTGTGTCATTGGCTTGCTACACAACCCAGATATGTTTAAACTTGTGCTAATTAATGGATCCATGGATAAGGATCACAATTCATATTTCTGTAACTAAAGGCAAGTTGCCTGAGTGTTTGATGCATGCAATCAGATTCTAACAAAGACAGTTCCACTAGATTGTTTGCAAATTGTATCATTAGATTTTACCATAAAAAAGGCACATGTTTACTAGAAAGTTTCACTTTTGAGTAATAAGTCTATAGGACATTGTTCCATTAGTGTTGTGGCCTGGAGGGGGCACACCAGCTTCCCAATCCCGGCACAGACAGATGCAGACACAGGTTCCACAAGCACAATACAGGGTTTATTGAGCAGTGGGAAACTCTTCCAAGGCACCGCTGCAAACCATGTGGGCTGCCTTCCAGCGCTCCATGGGAGATAATGTCCTGTGCATGTCCTCTCCCCAGGTTTTTTCATGAAATAGGTGTCCACACCAGGTAAGGGCCCTGGCCGTCCGCCATAGTATTAAGTATTATTCAGGAACATTTTGATAAGCAAAGTGAACAACATGTACAACCTGCCATTCTGCAGTGGATCCAGTTTTGTGGATTTTTAATAGCTGGATCATGAACACCGATGTTAACTGAGATAACAGAGACAGACAGATTACTAGTTGTTGTTTTAAGATTCTTTGTAACTTCATAGAAAACGTTGTGCCTTTTTCCTAGAAAGAAAAAGAGGAGAAAGTTTTTAAAAGGGTATTTCCTTCTGAGAAAGCAAGTTCCTAAAAAGAGTTTTGACAAGCATAGGCCTTTTAAACTGCCATTTTTTTCTATTGACGTAGTGTTTTGTCTTGGTAGAGTAATATATTGCTCTGCTTTCCCATTTTGTATTATTAATATGTAGCCTTTGTCAGAATGCCTTAAATCTCACAGATTTACCACAGTTTATAAGGTTTTATACCATATTACTTCTCCCCACCTTCTACATTTATAACCTCAGGCAATTAGATGTAGTAAAAGACAAGCAGGAGTTAAGTTGCACTTTAAATAATGTGTTATTGATAATATTCGTAAATAATAACAATATGCAAAGTGCATTTGAATATTGGCAACCATATAACCTGATAAATGCTGATGTGTAGTTTCAGGCGGCACACAGACTTGTAGTTACTTTAAATGTCTCTAGTTAAGTCATCATTTTGTGGTCAGCTTTCTTCAGAACAGGCCACATCCCTGTCTTAATATGGCTGTTGAGCTGTGCTCTTCATTGTGTTGTATTTTTCAGTTCATGGTGTGTGAGATGCTCCTTCATCAGTTGGTAAGAATTAAGAGAGAGAGGGAGGGGTAGAGCAAGCAAATTTATATATTCTCTGTCCAAACCCTACAGCCAATAGGGCGTCACGGTACTTAATGGCTTCAGGCAACTTTAGACCAATGGGGCACACAATAATTTTCACACCTGCCCCCAAAACCATTTGTTGAGCTGATGTTTGCCAGCTAGGCAGTCTGGCTTTCCTGTGGGGGTTGACTGAGAGAGTCCTTCACAAAATCACTTGCCAAACTTTTTTGAGGCACTTCCCCCAACCCTGTCATAAAATTACAAAGAGACTCGGTCCTAAAAGGGAGTGGGGATACTTAACCATACAAATAAAGACATACAAAATATTTATCAACTTTTGTGCAAAATTTCACACCATAACACCTAGTGTTTCTAAAATATTGTCAAGACAAGGTTAGAAGGTTTCAGGGTAAAGCTTTCAATTACACTGTTTGGGTTTGGGTTTTATATGCCTGAAGTTCTATGAAGAATCGTATTCTAACTCTACCTGTAATAGAATATCATCTGTTTGCTCATGTTCTTGATGAAGAAAGTATTTTAAAGTAACAGATTCTACCTTGCTTATTTATAATTCTTAACACTTTTTTGTCATGTCACCTATGAATGATTGGAATCCGTTTTTACTTATAGTTCATATTATGCAGTCATGACAATAAGTCTCTTAGCTCTTGTCTGCCCTTTTTCTCTATGTTGTTCTTGTCCTGCTTGTCATCTGAAGACCGGCATTCCAGATGTGCCCTCAGACACGTGTTGTACAGGTTTCAAATGACCTGTTGCAACTGTAAATGGCATGCTATAGAACTCAACATCCTGCTAGCCCTTTTAATTTCTTTTGTACACTGCATGGTTAAGGGCACTCATAACTCCACTAACACTCCCAAGACTCTCTTTTAGGGTGGACTTTCTAGCATGTAACCACCTGCTATTTATACATTTTTACTTCTGGATTTTACATTTATATATATATATATATATATATATAATATTTATTTATATATATATAATATTTATTTATATATATATATATATATATATATAATATTTATATATATATAATATTTATTTATATATATATATAATATTTATTTATATATATATATATATATATATATATATATATAATATTTATATATATATAATATTTATATATATATATATATATATATATATATATATATATATATATATATATATATATATAATAGCTGTGTAAGCCCATGCTGTAAAAAGCCCGGGGTCCTGGAAATTATTGAAATCGTCAGAAATTAAACTGGAACGTAGAGATGTCAGGTAATTGAAAGGAACTACTCTGGGCATCTCTCTCCTAGGAGGATGCGTTTTGCCAACATGCTTGCATCGCTTGTGCATTAGTGGCGGGAGGAAAAGTAAAAGAGATAGTATTTTGTTGATGTTAGCAGCTAAGCGACATTGTCTTTCTTCTGAGGTTTAATTTTGCTGGTGTGCTGGCCTTGCTTGTGTTAGCAGCTAAGCAAGTTTCTGTTTCCTCTGAGGTGGAACCCTCACCCTGACTCCACCTGTCACTTCTGGGCCAGACAGACACACACACTTCCACACATATATGTGTTTATATCAATCTGTCTGTCTGTCTGTCTCTGTCTCTGTCTCTGTCTCTGTCTCTGTCTCTGTCTCTGTCTCTGTCTCTGTCTCTGTCTCTGTCTCTCTCTCTCTCTCTCTCTCTCTCTCTCTCTCTCTCTCTCTCTCTCTCTCTCTCTCTCTCTCTCTCTCTCTCTCTCTCTCTCTATATATATATATATATATATATATATATATATATATATATATATATATATATACATATATATATACATATATATATATTGTGATGGACGACCGGCTACAGACTTCGGTCGCCACCCCCAGGCCGCTAGGAGGAGCCCTCCGGACAGCATGATGGTGCCCCGAGTTCCAGCAGGGCCTCATGGACTTTGTAGTTTATACACACAGCCCTGCTGGATACCTTGGAGGCCACCGGGAGTCGCTGTAGGGGTCTAGTGGGCTCTTGCGTGCCCTATAACCCGGGAGTGCGTCAGCATCACATGACCGGAAGGAACGACGTGCTCCCGGGGTGAAGAAGAGGACTGTTTACCCTGACCCGGAAGGAAATGGACTTGTGGGTTTTGCCAGGAACCACTTCCGGGTCAGGGGATATAAAAGGACTATGGGAAAGCCCAGACACTGAGCTGAGCTGGGAGGTAGGAGGGCGAAGTGTCTGGGTGAGGAGGTATTGGTTTATTGGAAGAGAATTGTGGTTTATATGAGAGTGGTGTCATCAGAGTGGTACCTGAGGGTTCAAGAGGTGGACAAAGCCTCAATCTGTTACAATATATATATATATATATATATATATATATATATATATATATATATATATATATATATATATATATACACATATATACACACACACACACACACATCGGAACCTCGGTTTGCGAGCATAATTCGTTCCGGAAACGTGCTCGTAGTCCAAAGCACTCGTATATCAAAGTGAATTTCCCCATAATAAATAATGGAAACTCAGATGATTTGTTCCACAACCCAAAACTATCCATCCATCCATCCATTTTCCAACCCGCTGAATCCGAACACAGGGTCACAGGGGTCTGCTGGAGCCAATCCCAGCCAACACAGGGCACAAGGCAGGAAACAATCCTGGGCAGGGTGCCAACCCACTGCAGGACACACACAAACACACCCACACACCAAGCACACACTAGGGCCAATTTAGAATCGCCAATCCACCTAACCTGCATGTCTTTGGACTGTGGGAGGAAACCGGAGCACCCGGAGGAAACCCACGCAGACACAGGGAGAACATGCAAACTCCACGCAGGGAGGACCCGGGAAGCGAACCCAGGTCCCCAGATCTCCCAACTGCGAGGCAGCAGCGCTATCCACTGCGCCACCGTGCCGCCCCAACCCAAAACTATTTATATAAAAATGATTAATACAAAATATTAAGTAAAAATACATAAAACAAATTAACCTACACTTTACCTTTGAAAAGAATCATGGCTGGTGTGAGTGAGTTTCTAAACTCTTGTGGGATTCCACCCAACGGGACGACAAATGGAAGAGCATCCCAAAGCAATCACAGTCTCCCAGCGCTGTAGCAGTTCGCCGTAAAAGCGAATCAGAAAAGATTGCGGACATGCTATAAGCGCCTGTCGTTGATGGGGGAAACAAGGAACATTATAAATATGCAGGGCCCTGCCTGACTGCTGTGTCTGTGTATAAATAACCGCGCTGTTGCTGTTTCAAGCTGAATAAAGCTGGTGTTGCTAAAGTACTGAGACTCAGCTTCGTGTTTTAGGGTGCAAGACGGGGACTCGCACGTCACAGCACACACACACACGAGCGAGCGAGCACACACACACACACACGCGCGCACACACAGTCACAATGCTAATGCTGTAATAAACCGTATACGCTCGTACAGATCCATATTACTAAACGAGAATGGTAAACCGGATATGGACGCAGGGACCTGCCCGTGGACGCAAAAGACATAGTGCGCATGTGCCACACAAAGGCCCCCACCCCCCCTCCCCGCACCAGAGCAAAACGGGAGAGACTACGAACCGTCTGACATGCCGCAAGCAGGATAAAGCGAGGTCAGAAATAAAACACAGAGTAGGAAACAAAGTAAAACTTTATAAATAGATTAAAGAACGGGGACGAACACATGGAGAGCGGGTTACAGATGATGAAAACTGGAATGCAACACCTTCAAAAAAAACCTAGGCACGAAACACATGCACACCGAGATACTGAATATAAAGGCAGAAACAACGACAGTTAAACGTCCACACCACACAGCGGAGGCGGACCCGGAAGGTGCAGGCACCTACATCGTGCGTCGGAAGGCGCCTATACAGCATGGTAAAAACCGACATAATACGGAAGGCGCAAGCATCGCCGCCATATTGTGAGTGGCACTAATGCGTGGTGAAGGCGCAGGACGAGACATAGTAAAACAAGAGGAGTCAACGCCCCGCCCCAGAGTGAAACGGGACACACTACAGAGTCCACAAAGGTTCATACATCAAACCCAAGATGATACGGACACGCGTCTGAAACCGCGGAAGCAAAACTGTCTTTGCTCCAAAACCAAACAGGTCAACAACTAACACAGCTTCGACACCGAGCCCGCGTGGACAGATCTAATGAACGTGGACGCCTACAACGCGCGTCTCAAACTGCATACGCAAAGCAGGCACGGATTCAACACGACACAGCTCGAGTGACCGAGATACAAACACGCGCCTGCCTGGATATAATTAATGAACGCAGGCGCCTACAACGTGCGTCTGAAATGCCGCAGACCAGGCAGGTACTGCTCCAAAAAGAAAGAGCTCGACTAGACGAGATACGGAGTCAAACGGGAAACACTACAGAGTCCGCAGTGCTCCACAATGCACCGCATAATAGTTCGGAAAGAGCTTCGTACTAACAGTGGGGAGACCCAGAGTGACACGGGCGAACGCTCCGTATTAAACATACGTCATCCTCACACGTCCAAACTATACAGCATAGGTGAATCACATTACAGTGATGCATTATTAACAGTACGATAAACATCACAGTATCGCAAACAAATGAAAATTATTACTCGAAAAAGGGAAAATATATTCACCACGGACCAGGGGCCTCATGTATAACGCCGTGCGTAGAACTCACACTATAACATGGCGTAAGCACAAAAGCGGGATTGTGCGTACGCACAGAAAAATCCAGATGCAGGAATCTGTGCGCACGCATACTTTCACGTTCTTCCACTACATAAATCCCGATCAGCATGAAAAGTAACGCACGTGCACGCGCCTTCTGTCCCGCCCCAACTCCCAGAATTACGCCTCTTTGAATATGCAAATCAATATAAATAGCCTTCTGTGAAAAGACAATGGGAAAAGCACAGGGGAAAATATAAGAATTTCAGCGAATACCAAGTGGAGGCAAAGGAAAAATGTACTATTTGTTGGTTTAAACAGTGATATAAGCAACAAAAGAAAGTTGATCGAGTGACAGAGTGTCGGAAAAACTCGAAAGATCAAATTCACAAAGTCGCACAGTGCCCGAAATAAAAAAGAAATCACATATCAAAGTCGCCGTGAAAAGGCAAGTCGTAGCCCACCGTCTGAGTGTCATATGAAAGCGTATTAGGGTACAAACAAAAAACATAGGCACACAGTGGGGAAAAAAAGCACGAAATGTCAACTTTAATCTCGAAATTTCCACTTTAATCACGTAGTTTATTTTGCCATTAAAGTAGAACATCATAAACTTCATCTTAAAATCGTTTATTTTACTAGTTTCTCAAGTAGCATGTTAAATGCTTTGTTCTGTGTTTGATCTTCTATGTGCTCTGTGTGTGAATCACTACGTGCTTCCGTTCTTTCTCTTTCTCCGACAGGACACAGAATGCATTACATTCGAGATATTACAGCTCTCTGAATAATTAAAATACTGAGATGTATACGTGATATCATTTTCATGATGATAGGAATGAAAGCATGTTATTAAACATGGGAACACGGTGGCGCAGTGATTGTTCATATCTCACACAAGAGGCTTGCTGCGCCATGTGCGACCTTCGATGAAATAATTTATTACAGAAGTACTGTCTCTTTCAAACGTACTAACCTCCAATTCCTGTCCATACTTTTCTTTCTCCAATCGCCACACAATCAGCTCTGTAATAGACGTTAAGCCATTTGTAAGCTTAGAACGCCGATTCTTCAAAACTTTTAAGGAACATTGAAATATCTTCGTAGTACATGTTTAATTCTATTCGTCTATCCTTCCAGTGTCGCGTCAGCACCAGCAAGTATACAGCGCAAGGCAGGAGCTATCCTTGAACTAGCTATACGCTGCGGCACCGTGTCCTCACATGTTTAATTATTAACAATACAGATTATTTAAATGAAGTTAGTTTTATCTGTATACTATAAGCAACATATTTTGCTGCATTTCATCTTAAAAATGATATTGTCATCATACGCGCTTTATAAAGTAGCGCAGGTTGTGCAATATTATAACTGTATTGTAAGTTTACAGTGAGGTGATTGTACTTATAAGTACAAACAGTTCTACAAGGAGCACTTGATGGACTGATTGAGTGCGTTTATAGTTCTTGGGATGAAACTGTTTCTGAAACGCGAGGTCCGTACAGGAAAGGCTTTGACGCTTTTTGCCGTGGTTGAGGTAGTGTGTACTTGAAACTGTATACCGATAATTCTCTTTCCGATCATCTGCTGCTGTGATTCACACTCAGATACAGTGATATAAATACTCCGAGTGGTGCAGTGAGAGTAATATGGAAAAAGATGATCCGCAGTGGCAACCCTTAACGGGAGCAGCAAAAAGAAGAACAAGATGCAGTGAGCGTAACAACGCTAAAGCAGTTATGGTATTTGGAATACTATGGCTATTCCCTGGCCCATTATATTGCTACAGGTTAATTACGATCAGATGCATTACACTAATAAACAATATGCAGTTAATTTCAGTGTATTTATAAAGCCGCGTCAGGAATGTGGAGCTAAGAAAGAAAGGATGAGCACACAGGAACAGTAGTTTGACCATTCTGTGGACCATTATATTGTTACAGGTTAATTACAATCAGATGCATTAAATTTATGAACGATATGCGGTTAATTTCAGTGTATTTGATAAAGCCGCCGCCGTGGATGTGGATCTAAGAAAGGGTGATCACACAGGAACAGTAGCACTGCTTTGACTGCTGGGTGCCGCCAGTCTGCAAAACCGAGCGGAAGAAATTGCGTAGGCCAAGGTATGAGTTACCGTGGAAAATGTGCGTGGCTTTACGCCAAGTTTAGGTTTTATACATCGCGATTTGAGCGTGGAAACATTCGTACGCAACATTTCTGTGCGTACGCACCGTTTATACATGAGGCCCCAGGTGTCATTGAAACAAAAGCAGAATAAAGCGAGATCAGAAATGAAAGACAGAGTAGAAAGCAAAGTAAAACGTCATAAACAGCTTAAACGAGGGAGCCAAACACATGGACAGCAGGTTACAGATTATGATCACCGGAATTCAAAAGCTTCAAAAACAAAAGCTCGACTGACCTGGATACAAACTGAAACGGGAAACACTACGGGTTCCGCAGTAGTCCACAATGCACCGCATAATAGTACGGACGGAGCTCCGTATTAACAGTGGGGGGCCCCAGAGTGACACGGGCGAACGCTCCGTATTAAATGTGCATCATCCTCACACGTGGCTGCCCAGCGGGCACGAGTTCAAAACGGCAGGGGTAGGCGAGCGAAGCCCCCTTGTATTGACTATATGAGTGAGGCATGCCGACTCAGACGGAGAATAGGAGACAATTGCCCACAATCCCGCAGCGAGAGAGAGAGAAGAACCATCAGTTCAGTTGTGATCACATGACGCTTGGCAGACAAAGCACATACATACTACTCGTACTGCAAGACCTCGCTCGTTTGTCAAGTCAAAATTTATTAAAAAAATTTTTGCTCGTCTTGCAAAACACTCGGAAACCAAGTTACTCGCAAACTGAGGTTCCACTGTATATCTATATACAGTATATATATATATGTGTGTCAAACTCCATTTGCCACATCTCTGCCACACATATCTGTCAAATATCTGAATTTTGACCAGGTTTTTTTTTTTTTTTTGTTGGATGTTCAGAATTTGCAAATCATTAAAATGTAATGTCATTAGAAAATTGATCTAGTTTATTAATTACAGTACATTGTGTCCACATGTTGTATAGAAGCTCAAAAAAAGCAAAAGATCCTGCTCAGTCCACAAGCAACTCCACCTATTCCTAAATAAAAAAAATGCTGTATTTGTTGCTTAAGTCATTTCTGCAGTCTGTTCCCTGAGACTATAGTTGATAAATGTCAATTGCTTTTGGGAAGATAACATGCACTGTGTTGCAACACAATAATCAAATGCTTTTGTTGTTTCCTCTTAAAACTCCAATATTTTTGAGAAGCATAAATCCACCTATGTTGACTGTCTGCTAACACACATGTACAGGTCTAGTATTCTCATGTAGCACTTGGTGCCGCTGCTCTACTTCCAAGTTGTTTCCATGCTATGGAAAAATCTTCTCAGATAAAGGAGCAATGGCATCATCAGGTGGAAGGGTCCTTTCATCAGACTGGCTGGCCCAGCACTGACTCCGCTATAAAAGAGTTAGTAGAGGGGAGGTGGCATGTTGGACGAGGTCTCCGGGATTCCGACAGTGTCTGGCTTGTCTGACTACGTTTCGACAATCTGACCCTGATTCTGCAATTAACTGATGGACAGATACATTTATGTTATAAGTTAGGGAGTTAAGGCTAGGGGGCTGTCAAAAAAACAGGGCCTATTAAAGCCCATTGAAGCATTCCTTATATAATTTTGTGCTTTGCAAGAAATACATTATTGTTGTTGCCAATGCTTTTCCTTCTTTTTTATTATAATTGGTAACATTCATTTTGGTATAGCACATGTCAATCCAGCTGGCCTCTTGTTAACAGAGTCAATCCAAATAACAGTACTGTAGTTTTTTCTATCTACCAGTCTTTGAAAATTTTGGCAGTATGCAATGATTTTGATTTTTGAAGATACTTGATATACCACCTAGCTTCCTTGAGCATTACAATAACTACTTTTCTGTCTTTTGACCACCAACATTCCCCTCCAGCTGCCTTTTTTAATGTGGTTTTAATTGTTGCTATCAGAGGTTTATAAACTCTACAGTTATCACTGCCGCTGTTTTATCCAAGGAGAATTACAGTTATTCTCAGCTTTCTCCATTTGGAAAATTCAGCTCTGAGGCCAGTTCATTACAGCCCCAGAGTCTAAGAAATGAGACAATGGGTATTTGACCTTTCTGACTAATGAGAGAGATAGCAAAGTCCAAAATCCCCCACCTGCCTCCAGCCCTTGAGGGATACAATGTTCAGGAATTTGTACAGTTATAGCATTGTTTGCCTCATAGAATCTGTCAAATTTGTGAGTTTTAAAGTATTCTGTCTTAACCTGCTTATCCAGTTGAGGGAGTTGAAAGGCCAGAGCATATCCCAGCCTCATTAGGTACAAGACAGAGCACACACTTGGTCAGTCAGTCTGACCAGCACATCAGTGAGATAAAGGTGGAATCCAAAATATTCAGAGAAAAATGCATGGAAACATGGGAAAACTACGTCAAACTCGCACAGTGACAAGGTGGAATTCAAACCATGTGTACTGAGCTCTGTCACCTTATCCTAGCCGGATAAAATTAACAACATAGAATTAGGCCTTAATGTTAATATTGGCAGTGCACCATCTATTGGAGTGTATTTTATAGTGCATGTAAAGTGTATTGCATTTGTCATTCCAACAGATGGCTCTCCAAAAACATTTAATAGTAATAAAATGCATCACTACAACTGCTTGTGATGTGGCATCATTTGGAATGACAAATGCAATGCATATGTCTCTGTCGTATGCCATTTGGTATGGAATTCATCAAAGCAGTGTTAATATTAGTGATGCACCAACAATCAAAATGTTTTTCGACTCTCATTTTCATCCTTTTTCACATTACTTTTTATTGTTTATTTGGAAGGACCGATAGAAAACTTGTAATGTAAGAATTTTAAAGTAACCTTTTTAAACATTGTAACGATTGTGCATCATTTATATTTGCCACATTTGCATCAGTAAATCAGTTTCACTTATGTTTTACAGAGTAAACATTTGAAGAAGGCTCTTGATGTGATTTTATTGTGGTGTTTCAATCATAATTTTGCTGTTCGACTCTATGCCCTTTTGGCCTTGAAAAGGGTTTGGAATTTATGTAAAATCAGCTGCTCAGAAGAGGAGGGATTTTCTTTCCTGGCTCCGCTCATCGAGTCCTGTCTGCAACAAGTTGAATACATGCAAGGCTCAGGGTTAAGTATAAATTATTTTTAAGTAAGACCGCTTCTTTAAGGAAGCATACTGTCTCTAAATAATTCAAGACAAATTTTTTAATCTTTTAATTTTTTGTTTACAATTTTTCATGCTTATATTAATCAATTTGTTATAATTATTTTAGGAATGCTATGAAGAACTGGCAAAAAATTCAAGAACATTTCTTTTTTGGTATATTTCATCCAATTAAAGATTACAGCATAGAGGTAAATTTTGCATGTCACAGTTCCAAAGGTTTTCAAATTCCTGTAGCTTTCCTTTGACATTTCTAGAGGAGGTAGTCTTTATTAACAAAATATACATAAATACCATATAAAATATATACACTGTGAGTATGTGTGATTTTTTCCTCCAGTTATTATTTCAAATCCCAAAGACATTCACTTTACCTTGACTGACAACTCCAATTTGTTATGTGATGGGCTGGCATCCTGACCAGTCTCCTTATGACCCGAACAGGAACAAAAAAATGTGCATTCACACTGACATTATAAAGTTTGCTTCCTGCTGTAGGTTGCATGTACTGTTTATATTGTCATTAGCATAAAAAGAACTGACTCGTTTATATAAAAAAAAAAAAACACTTTCCTCAGCCCTCTCTTCTTCCTAAAATTCTCAAACTGGACAATCCTATGTGTCTGTTGTTCCTGCATGTAAGGCCTCATTGCCCTCAGACAGGCCCTTTACATTATGTCCAGCTTGGGACTGGTCTATGCTCACCTTAAACAGACTTGCTGAACTGGTTGTTAACCTCATTGTTTGTTTTCTCTTTTGATAGTAGTTTTGATCACCAGATCAGCAGAGTTGCAATGGGTACTAGGATGAGACCAAACTATGATAGTATCTTTGTCAGCTAGGCCAAGGGGCATTTCTTTTCTTCTTACCTAGGCTTGCACCTGAACAGTACAAATGATATGTTGAAGGTTAGGATGGTGCTGCCTCCTACTTCAGAAACCAGCTTCTGGAATTTATTAACCATTTTATTGGTTTCCCTCCATCTTGGGTTCATAGTCAAAATGTCTACCACACCTTTTCTTCACGCCAATCTCTCTATCAGCTTTCCCATAATTAAAACCTCAGTTTTTACAAACCAGCTAACTCAGTTACTTTTTCTACAGATCCTTCCATCCCTAAAACACTAAAAGCTTTCTTTTTTTTTCTTAACATTTTTTTTGCTATATTTGTAACCTGTTCTTTCCCCTCTTCAATCACACACCAGATGAAAGTTACATAGCCAAAGCATTATGCCACTAACTTTATTTTCTTTTTGTTACTTGTGAGAGTAACCTTTTCTTTTTCCCAAAATACAGATGTGGACAACTTCGTTGGTACCCCTACAAGAATAATCCAAAAATAACTTTAAATAACTTAAAACTGACAGAAGTAATTGGCGCCCATCATTGTTTACTCTGTATTTAACAAAAATCAGACTTGGCTTTAGAGTTTCGATTCAACAGAATATTTCAAGTAATAACACAAATAAAAATGGCATGGAAAAAAAATTATGGGACCCTTAACTTAATATTTTGTTGGACAAACTTTAGAGGCAATTAGTGTAGCAAGTGATTCCTGGAGCTCTTCATGAGACTTCTTCACCTGTCCACTGGTAGTTTAGCCCACTCATCCAGAGCAAAGTGCTCCAAATGTGTGAGGTTCTCCAGGCTGCATGTTCAGTTCTTTCTGTAGATGTTCGATAGAATTCAAATTAGGGCCCATAGATGACCACTTCAGATTAGTCCAATGTTTTGTTCTTAGCCATTCTTGGGTGCTTTCAGCTGTGTGTTTTGCCTCAATTTCCTGTTGGAGGACCCATGACCTGCAACTGAAACAGAGCTTTCTGACACTGGACAGTACGTTTCACTCTAGAATGTCTTGATAGTCTTGAGATTTAATTGTTCTCTGTACAGACACAATAAAGCAGCCACAAAACATAACAAGCCTCTTCCATGTTTCACAGTAGGTATTGTGTTGTTTTCTTTGAAAGCTTAATGTTTTAATATGTGGACACAGAGCTAATGTAACTTGCCAAAAGCCTGGAGTCCAAAAGTGGAGTCCTCCTAGGTCACCTTCCATTGAGCCCACTGTCATTTAAAAAGCAATGGATGGTGCAGTCAGACACTGTTGGACCTTTTTGAGTTGAGATTTGTTCTGCCCATTCTGGGGCCACTTTTCCTCTTACGGCCACCCACATTCAGGGAGGTTGGCTGCAGTCTAATGGACCTTAAAGTTCTTAATGATATTTGCAGCTGTTGTCACAGGAACATCAAGTTGCTTGGAATGATCTTATAGCCTTTGCCTTTAACATGCGTGTCTATAATTTTCTTTCTGATGCCCTCAAATAATTCTCTCCTTTTGCTTTCCGTGGTCCATGTACATTGTGGGTCCCATAATGATACCAAACAGCAGAGTGATGACTTTTCTCCATTTAAATAGACTGAATGATTCATTATACCGTTGGAGGCTTGTATGATACTGCTTAAAGAAAACAGCTAGTTTGAAATATCACTCTAATCCAATTATTTATGATATTTTCTAGGAGTACAAACAAATTTGTCCAGGCCATTTTACAATATCTTTGTAGAATAAGTAATACTTGATCTTTTTTCACAGTTTCTGTACTTTACTCGATAACACATCAAAGACATGCAGGTATACACTCAAGGGTACCAATAAGTTTGTCCACAGCTGTATATCATATATTTATATGTATATATGTATATACTGTATGTATGTGTGTGTGTGTGTATGTGTATATATATATATATGTATGTGTATATATATATACCAGTAACTGCGCACTGCACGTTTTACACTTAACTTGAGCATTCATAGTTTTCATCCTCTTTCTCTGTACATTTAGCATTTGTTTGCTCAGAGGTTAATGCGCTTGCTGCTTCTAAAACTGATTACGTCAGCGTTTGTGTTGCAATTTCTTAGTACATTTTACAGTAAATCATTCTTGAGGCAGATTGAAGACTTAAGATATGAAGAGGTAGGGGAGGGTGGTAGGGATGAGAATGGCGCCTGTATGCATGTGCCACACAGCCGCCCTGCTGGCCGCTGCTGAGAGTTGATTCTACTATCTCTCCATTATAAAAAAAAAATCTTGAGAGGGAGACTAGGGAGACGAGACGTGATCTTCTTGAAAGACTTTTTGATGTCCCATGAGAGACACTTTAATGTCACGCGAGACAAGGCAGTGAGACAACATTTAAAACAAGTTCACGGACATCTAACGTAGCAATTGTTGGAATGCTTTTGGCAGACACAATTCATGTGCTCCCAGCTCAAAACAACGACAAGCAGAACACGCAGCTCTCCAGCAGCAGCATGCCAGCTGATGCTCTGACCACTTCTCCTTAGCGTGCGTTCAATGCCCCCCCACCCCCCCACAACGCGTGCAGCAGAGACACGAAGTGCCAAAAGGACAGCTGCTGTACAGGCTTTTAATTGAATGACGTGCAGCGCGACAAACAGAACACGCAGCTCGCCAGCAGCAGAAAGACAGCAGCTGATCCGACAGCATCTCCTTACCGTGTCTTCAGCGGCCCCCCCTTCACAACACGAGCAGTGTTATACGTCCTGCAAGAGAGAGATTTAACCACCCTGGGGCCAGAAATAAAGGACAAGTATTGTTTTTACAAAGGTTTTAAAGTAAAAGTGAAAATAATGCATATGTAACAATTCCCATGAAATAACAATCTCTTTAAATTGTATATCCGGTAAACCAAACCCAGACATAACGTAGTATATGTGTACCAAATTTTAGGTCAATAGGTCAAACGGTTTGTGAGCTACAGGTGATTTAAAATCCTGGATAGACAAACGGACAGCCACAGTAGGGTATTATATAAGAAGATATATGTGTGTGTGTGTGAGGCTGGCTGTCTGTCTGCATATGTAAAACATAACCTTTGTATGTACTGTACAGAATAGACCACATACTGAAAATGTATTTGATAGATTCCATCCCCCTACCCCCAAAGTCTATTGAATAATTTGTTGCTTTATGTACTGTTTTAATTTTTTTTGTTTGTTTTCTTTTCTTAAGACTATATTTTACACTTTCCCAAGACTGTCAGATCTTGCAGATGATGAGTGGATTCCAATGTGGAAGTTTGAAAATGCAGATTTTCCAGTGGATACTCATATATCCCTAAATAATCCTCAAGACAACTTCACTAATCTAGTTGCTGGGGATTGGATTCAGCAAGACAAAGGTATGTATTATTTAATTATAAACATTGTAGCCTAACATCTGTTCTTGTCGTGTTAGTGATGTATTTCATTCACTGATGATTATCCACTTTTAATAATATCATTGATATTGTCTATTATAAATTAAAACTTAATTTTAAACTGCTTAAGGTCTGAGAACAGTTTTTGTAAGGCTATAGAATTAGGGAGCACGACTAAACTGAGGTTAACATCAAGACAGGCTGGTACAAGGAGAGAGAGAGAGACATCAAGAGATAGTTTGTGATTCTAAGGCCTTGTTATTGGAGCCTTAAGGACAAACTGGCAAAATAAAAAATCTGCCAGCTATGTAGCCATAAAGCAATAAAAAGGCTTATTTAGTGTCCAGTTCTTAGATTAAACTGATAGCATATTCTGAATGAGATAGAAAGGGAGAGTTCAAAGTATTTTACGTATGTATTTGGAAATGCAAGCCAATTTTGTTTTTGGCTTGTTTTTATTGTTTTTAGTGTGTTTGTGTATACCAATGTGGATTACATGGCTTCTGCAATCTGTCCATTGGTAAAACTGGATGTATAACAAATAAAAAATAAATGTGGAACCCCTTTCAGAACTATAAAATTATCGCCTTCTGGAGAAGACTTTTTTTTTTCTCCTCACTAATTTTCATTCCTTATGTTAGCTTTACAATTACAAGCTAAACTTTGTAGACCTATCTTTTGAACTTACAAGTTAATGAGGTGTAGTATCTGCGCAAAATATCATGCAATATCTGTCACTTCCTTTAGGCCAAGTGTAGTTTTATTTAGTGTGTAGGAACAAGCATAGGTTAAGTTTGAACAAGTACTTGATGTAGCTGTAGTCATTACACATTACTGAGCAGAGGTGCTTAGGTGATTCTTCTGTGCTGGATTTGGTAAGCCATTTAGTTGAATTAATTGTAAAGCAACAGATACAGCTGCAGTCACCTTTATATTTTTAAGGATATGCAAAAAACAAATTGTGTCTTTCAACAGAGGAAAAACTTTCCATCCATTCATCCACCCATCCATGTTCTTAACTTGCATATCCAGGGCGGGAAAAACTACAGTATATTAAAGTTAATTTTGTTAACTTTTTTTATAAATCTAAATATTTAGTAATTTCAGTTAATAATTAATATTAATCTATTTTCTATAATGGTCTTCATTATAGACTTGATTCAGAATTGCTGAATATACCACTGGTTGCAAATTATCAACTAATGTACTGTAAAAAATCATTCAGATGTAAAACAAGCAACTAAGAAACAAACATCACCATGATACAATGTATAATTATTGCACTCTTAACATTAAGAATTTTTTGTTTTCTCTATTGAATGTATGGTGATGTAGTTGAAACTGACACTGACAGTCAGTGGACAGATTTGCAAAAGAAAATGGTCCCATGGAAAAACAGCATTCCTGAGCAGGACCTGGAAATGATCTACCATGAACGAGCAGCAAAGCTCGGAAAGTCCAGCAGTGCCCTCATTGTGGTGGCCTCTCTAATTGACAAACCAACCAATCTGGGAGGTAAGAGCAGAACAAACTATGCTTTTTAAATAAAAAATTATGGATAGATAAAATACTATACATATAACCAAAGTCTGTTCTTCCACTATGCATTCAGATATTTTTAATAATTGTTATTTTAATTCTGATCACATTGTGCTGTACACGAGGGATTAAACTAGTAAACTACTGTTTGTGGAAGGGTAATTTCATGGTGATTCTGTTTAATGTTGTTAAAATAGTATTTGTATAAAATAAAATAATGGAATTCAAATTTCTAAACCAATGCTTTGTTTTGAGAGTATGAATGGGAAGTGCTTTAAAAAGGATTTGGTTTATGCATAGGCATATATAGGAATGCAATAAAGTCAGTGTGAACTGAACCAGTCTTTGTGATTTGATAATAAGTAGCCCCTATATAAAGCATGGTCCTAGAAAACAATTAACAATGTGGCCAGTCCTTCATTCATACTTTGTGTTTCAGCATTCAGTATAGTCCTGTTAAAAATTGTCTTCTTTTTTCATGCCTTCAAGTAATGAACACAGAAATGCCCAGCCTGCCATTAATCATTGCTGCAATGTAATAATGAGTTTGAGTTGTAATTCATCCAAGGTGTCTGTTTTGATTTCCAAATCCAAAATGGGAACAGTGGGTGCACATAGAATCTTTTGTAATGTATTGCTTTGTGCAGTTGCTACTTAGCAGTCATATTTTTGGAGTGTGCCTATCAATGTAGAATTTTAATAAAAATCTCACACTCTTGCTGGCGGCTGCAAACATGTAAACTGGATGTCAGTCTATTTACTACGTATAAACAGCATTATATACTAATTTTTTAGAAATATAGTGTTTTTGCAAGAGTATATTTTCTGTCTTCTCTTTGCTTTAAAAATCACTTAATCATAAAATGAAGTATTTCAATCCCCAAATAGTACTGAAAAATAAGGTGTTGTTTTTGTCTCTTTTGTTCTCCATGAACAGTATTGTCTACCTGCACCTACCAATCTAACTTCCACATTTTGGTTTCTCCATCCCTCACTCTTGCTGAAACTGATATTAAATGTAAGCAGCAGCCAGACCTTTGTCCCTGTGGCATTAGTTGATCTCATTAAAACGAAAGCAAAAGGCCGTGGAAGCTCCTGTGGTATTCTAATAATCTTTGAACCTTCACAGTAGGATAGGTGAATACCAGCTTGTTTGAAAATTTGGAACCCTAGTTTTTATGGGTTTCACTGAACTGACCCACCTGCATAATAGCAGATTATCAAAAACCTGTTAAAAAGGAAACTAAAATGGTTAGTTGGAGAGCACCTGAGAGAGTACCGTACTAGCTGCTGATCAAGACCACACTACCTAGAAGCTGTTTTTATGTGGTTCAGTGATGCTCGCTCAAGAAACATTCCTATTAATGCGCCACTCATTCAAGAAAATGTGAGGTTTCTAAACTCTCTTGGAACCTCCCCTAACTGGACAACATGCCGAAGAGCGTCCCGAAGTGCGATCACCGCGTCTGTGGAAGACTGTTTATCTGTTGCCGGGGCAGCAGCAGGCTCACAGCTCTGCTGCGTCTCTCCACCAAAGTAAACATAAAAGATCTCGATGGGTGATGCAAGGAACAATGTAAATGTAGGTAACAGGATTACTTGGCCACTAACCTGGCCACAACTCTGCCTGACTGCTGTGTCTGTGTATAGGAGAGTGGCAGACCCCACTATAATAAATAACCCTGCTGTTCCTGTTTCAAGCTGAATAAAGCTGGTTTTGCTAAATTACTGAGATTCAGCCTTGTGTTTTGGGGTGTAAGACAGTGACTAATAGCGCGACCCCGATCTTTTAGTATTCACTTCTGTGGCGCCTCACGGCACCGCAATATGAAGAAGAAGAAAAGGATGATTCGGCTTCTGATTGATAACTGTGCTGCCCACAACATGCTTCCACATTTAGATAATGTCCCCGTTGAATTCCTCCCACCCCCAATTGCATGGCAGTGCTTCAACCACTGGATTTGGGCATCATTCGCACCCTGAAAGTGTATTATCGCAAGGAAATGCTGAGAAAAATTCTCATCAGCATAACATGTAGACAGGAGGAGATTAAAATTAATGCAAAAGAAGCTATTGAAATGATTGCAGACGTCTGGACGCAAGTTAAAGAAAGCACTATAGTGACAAATACAGAATCTCATTACAACGAAATATTTTTTAGGTCCCTGGAAGTTCGTTGTAACGGAATTTTACCTGTATACTGATAATGCCAGCTTATTTGTTTATTTGTTTGTTTTCTTATTTTATTATTAGTATTATGTTATAGTACCCCAGAAATCCTTCAGTTTTATATTCTTGTAATGTCTGAAACTTTATGTCCATCTGAGTAAGGCTAGTAAATTATGAACTAAAAAATATGTCAGAAGACCCATGATAAATGGAAATCATCATTTGTAACATTTTCAGTATACGAGATAAAAAGTACTTGCATGTAGTTATTTGGAAGTGCAAGATAGTAAGTACTGTGGTTTTACTATCACCTGTCAACAATTTATTTTTATGTTATTACTGTTTTATACAGAATTTTATGATGCAAAAAATATTTTGTTATCTGTTATGTTTGTAAATGCTCACTTCAATTAACTTACTGTATGTTGTCAACAATCTGATTTTGCATATGCTTAGATTTCTTTCTACATAGGTGTGGTATATTTTTCAGAAACTAAACCAGCAATATTATATATTCATAGAAAGATTTCATTTTCACCTATAAATATAAATTGGATAATTATTCAATTTTACCTTAGATCAGTTTTGTACTTTTTTGTATAAGACAGCTATTAATTCGTTAATGTTGTATTTTTGTTTTATTGCTCCACATAGTCATTTTTTTTTTTTTTGGAATTGTTTAAGCCATTACAACCGAAATGTTAAAGTTTATGTTATTGACAATATAGCATAACTTCATAAATTATCTCATACAGTGCCTACAGTCAGTTTAATATTCTTTAAAGCAGATAGATATAAAGAAGAAAAAAAAACTAAATAAAAATAAAATCAAAAGACTAAAATAAAAAGTACACAATAGGAAGAGGAATCTATCTCTTCGTGATAGTCCTTTATAAGAATTTTGTTAATGATGCCAAATGTACAAAAATGGTTAATTTGGTAAGTAAATAAGCACAAGTGATGAGTACACAAAAGCAGAAAACGATGGGATACAAAAACAACAACGCTGCAGCCTCTCTGAGCCTATTTTCACTGATGTCAGTCCCTGACAACTAACAAGGGGGGCTCACCTAATAACCTACATCAGAGTACCACAAAGCACTTTCTTCTCTCACCCGCCCACTCTGTGTCTTAATTCGAGCCTCATTTTCTCATACCAATGAGCCTTTGACCCCCATACACTTACCTTCCAACTCTAAACTTTTAAAGGTTTTCTTTGGGTATATTACTACTTATATGAATGCCACATCTCTTACATTCAGCTTCCTACATTAAGTGCCCCTCTACAAGCATTTGCAGGGTGTACTGTTCTCTGGCAGCATGCTTGTCTCTGCATTGGCATTTTGACATGGATTTGCTGTTTTGGAAATTGCCTTATGAACATTTCTGCATTAGTGGGCCCAAGCACTTTGAGATAGTAACCAGGAAAACATAACTCCAGAAAATGGATGCATACATTAAATAGAGTTAAATATACACTATAATATCTACAAAGTAGCATGTATCAGGCCAGAATGAGTGAGAAATGTTTATATTCTAAATTGTCATTGTCAAACACATTGCTATTATTCCAACTTTTTTGTTCTTCACAGGTTTGTGTAGGACATGTGAAATATTTGCTGCCTCTTCATTAGTTCTTAGTGGCATGCATTATGTCACTGATAAGCAGTTCCAAGCTCTCAGTGTTTCCGCTGAACACTGGCTTCCTCTTTTAGAGGTGAGTTTCAAGATTTTGCCTCCCCACCTCCTTGTCACAATTGCCTATTAAATGAATTAACCTGCAAATATCCTTAATTTTTTATATAGAGCAGAACACTGAATTAATGCTATTACTATGATATCAGTAAAAATAGCATAATATATTAGTAGTGTAGTTACACCAAACTTCAACTTGTAAACAATTTGGTGTTCTCCAGGGAGTTCAGTTAAGTATGGCAGGAGATGAGCTTACAGAAATGAAGCAACAGTTTCAGCAGGATATTTAATAGAATTATGCATTTAATTTTAATAAGGATGTAGGACTGAGAATGTATAGGTTTAGTGAACAAAATTGATTTGACTAAATGGAAAAAGTATATTTAATCACTTTCTTCGAGTACTGTTATTTGTATCACTTCAAACTGATACGATGGTTGTTTAAAATTATTTAAAAAAAATTCTGATCCTTACCTGGATTGTGTATTTTGTCTGTCTTCATTGGATATTTAAAGGATTAAAATATGCAGAATAGTTCTCTATCAAAAGTAACAGTAGAAATTAATGTTTTTGCCACTGTAATTAGTTATTTGTGATATTTTGGTATTTGTATTACTGCAATAACCCACACATAACCCTTGCTGAAAAAACTATGTGGCTTGAACATTTCATATTCTGTGTATTACATAGTGTCTTTCATCATATTATACAGTACGCTTCTTAGTAACCTAGTACTGACTTACTAACTGACAGAAGAGCTTCACTTGTGTGACCACAGAGTATTGTTTCATAATTTGAACCAGCCAGGAATCTACAGTCAGTCAGCTGTTTGCTGCTTCTCAATATGGGTAGAATGTTTTTTATATCATGAGTACAAGTGCCAACTCCATCTGTACTTTCTAAATATTGAAATTCACTTTTTTAGATTTTCTGTCTTTGTGAACCCTCACACTTCTGCTATGTGACTGTCAGTTTGTGCATTTTTTTCCCCTCTGCATTAGGCACTAATCTTTTTTTCTTTTACTATGCATTTTAATGGCTACCGTTAACTTCTGCTTAAACACAGTTCATAGTTATACCTTAGTGCTTTTATGGTCACACCTGCATGTGAATTATTAATTACTTTGAATAAAAGTATTTACGATATGTATTAATTTAAAATAACTATTGAATTCAACAATATTGGCATTTTGAAAAGCAATTATACAGTGTGTGTAGAAAAAATACAAAAAACAAGGTGCTACGACAAGATGACTAATAAAATAAGGTTCTCTGAGTTCTTAGAACAGATCTACCCCTATCAAAGGTAATCACAAATATTACTGCTGTGTGTAAAATTAGTTTTGGCTTCAAAAAGTGAAAGCAAATAATTCTACTCTATCTGTAAATCACAAATGGAAAATGTGCCTGACCTGGAATGACTTTTCCTTGTGCAAATGAAGCGAATGTTCTCATATTCAAGTTCATGTGATGAGAGGGTTTGCCTCTTTTGACCTGTGTTTGTGAGCTCATTTTGTTATAAAAGTTTGTGCGAAACTCAAAATTCTGCTCAGCAGAATAATGGTTTGATTTTTTTTTACTACTTTTAATTTAAAATATATAGTGATGTTGTTACTCCACATACATTAGTAAATTATGTAAATGAGAAAATAAACTTTAGGTACGTTTGAATTTTAATTTAATGTAACATACAGTTGTGTACCTTAACTCTCTTTGACTCTGTCACTTTGTTATATAAATATTAGACACCTACCGTCTTTTTCCGAAAATAAGACATCCCCCGAAAATAAGCCCTATCGAGATTTTCGGAACTTTTTGTAATATAAGCCCTCCCCCGAAAATAAGCCCTAGTTAAAATAATGTGAAAAAAAGAATACATCAACAGCATTTTTTAACGAATTAAGTATGTTTAGCTTCCCTAATACTCGTATTTCAGAGAAATGTTTGAAATAAAATATTCCGAGAAATTCATTGTTTACCTCTACAGTTCGTTTCAAATTAATTCTTGGAATTTATCTTAAAAATACAACATAAGGCAGCATGAATACATAAATATTGTGTCCGCTCTGCTCTGCTGTGTTGTACTGCGTCGCGCGTATCGCAGAGTATGGTCGAATGAGGTGGGGAGGGGGGTGGAGGGGGGCATGCATATGCGGAATGCGACGGAACGCGTCGTTGGCGCACACTATAAATAATTGTTCGTTAAGGCAGCAGTCTACATTGAGCGACAGTGCAGATACAACGTTTGTTCATTTCAGTCTTGTAAGTCTGATTATTTCCTCATACGTCATTTTATTTTTTTTGTAAAACCAGGCTTACAGGAAGTTGTGAATTGCGTACAAAATTCATGGGACAAAATAACTGATAGTTGTGTTTCCAATGCACTACGAACAGGCTACTTAGACAAGAAGTATTCATTTAACGATAGCTATATTGCAAGACATGAGAGATTCGGGCCAATGATTCAACAGGAAATGGATTTGGAGGAAAATCAGAACAGAATTCAGAATTTGATTTATGACGATGTTCCAGAAGAAGATGACATGACTGTAATTGAATAAATT
The DNA here is from genome assembly GCF_900747795.2 of Erpetoichthys calabaricus. Classification (NCBI taxonomy): domain Eukaryota; kingdom Metazoa; phylum Chordata; class Cladistia; order Polypteriformes; family Polypteridae; genus Erpetoichthys; species Erpetoichthys calabaricus. Next base: position 57,525,537 of record NC_041408.2, read on the forward strand.
TTAATTTCTGTATTCTGTGTAAAATAAATAAATATTAAATAAAAATATATAAATATACTTTTATTTTTGTCCTCCCCCGAAAATAAGCCCTAGTGCGTATTTTGGACCAAAAAAGAAAGTAAGACAGTGTCTTATTTTCGGAAAAAGACAGTAATAATACTATGTTTCAGTACAAGAACAAAGACACAAATTTTTACCCAATGAAATTTACATGCATTGCTATGTCTTTTAACCTCAATTTCTAATAGTAATTAATTAATTAATTTTTCATGTTAATGTGTACGCATGAATAAATAAAAGTTTACAGGTTCCTTTTTTACTTCACTTTTAACACTAGAATCCTTGAACCCTACGAAAAAAGTTGTAATGCCAGGCCACCTTAAATTCCTTTGCACCTCTTCATCACTGTCTTTGTTTTGCAAATGTGTCACTCAGCACTAGCAGCAAGCAGCCTGCTATCCCATCTCCCTCCTTCACAGCTGAAGTGAAACACAAAATTCTCCAAGCTCAAGTCTGTTTATCTGGGTGTGAAGTGCCTTGAGTTGTATACGGTAAATAATACATCGTTATTTGGAATACATATATGTCATATATGTATGCCTTTATTTAAGAATATAATCAAACAAAAAGAAATTATTCAATTTACGTGTTGCTGTCAATATATAAAAACTGAAGCACATTTATCAATTGCATGGCTTGTTTAGAGGTAAGAACGGCTGCTTCTAAATCAAGAGGCTGCAGGTCTGATCCCTGGTCATCCCCACATTTTCCGTTTTGTGTAGTGAGCTGCTATTATTATTACTATTATATAATAAAAACATACACTTGATTTGAATCTGTAACATCCATTGTAAATATTTGCTACTTGTAAAAGTTAGTATTTTTTTATTGTTTTATTCTCTCAGTCATGTTCACATGGTACTGTGAATGAACTTGCCTCTCCCTCTCTGAGTTGATGGTGTTTATCTTCATTCTTTTCACAAGAGCAGCGATGACCACAGTTGGTGCTGTGGTTGATTCCTGATCAGAACTATTTGTTGTACCAGCAAGCAAAGATGCGATGACCACTATCAGACTATCGTGTGGCATTTGCGTTTTGACAACAAAGACACCCATGCAGAACATGTGAAAAACAACAGATTTGCATGTGTATGTGCAATGCTACTACTTATTTAGGAAAAGATTCCAGTCATCCCACGGGAGAAAGACTTTCTGAGACTGTGGTCATAAAGATGTTTCTGGACAAAGGCTGCAACATAACAACAACTTCTTCATCTTGCCTTCGCTGGCTAATAGACTGCTGCATAACACAACTCTGTTTGGCACTTTAAATAAACTGGGACTTCCACCTGCAGCTTAAAGTCACTTCAGGATGTGAGCAATTTAGATATGGCAGTGCCATGCTGACAGTGTATGCGGCCAAAAAGAAGTCGTCTGTCTGCATTCCCAGTACCATACACCATAACGTAGTCAAATAACTTCGTTTTCATGCATGGATGTGTGTGTACGTGAATGAGAGAGACAGAGACAGATCTGATATCATTCAAGTTGTTACTGGAATATAAAATAAACACTTTTGCAAATCCATAACGAAACAAGTGTGCTTTTATCCAAGAGCAAAACTGAATAAAAAATAATACAAGTAACAACAAGATACCAAGAAGACATGATTCACCAGTGTTTGTGTGTCTGATTATATCCCTTCAGTGATATCTTTTACAAGCAGCAAAACTTTCCATCAGCTGTTACAGACCCAAAGCAAATGTATGTTTTTATTGTATAATAGTAAGAATAACAGCAGCTCACTACTTATAACGGTAAATGCGAGGAAGACCGGGGATCAAACCTGCAACCTCTTGATTTGGAAGCAGCCGTTCTTACCCCTACAGCAGCCATGCAGTTGATATTTGGGCTTCAGTTTTTATATATTGACTGCAACATGTAAACTGAATAATTTCTTTTTCTTTGGTTATATTCTTGAATAATGCCGCACTTGTTTTGTTATACCTTTTGTGAAAGTGTTTCTTTGATATTTGGACTTCAGTCTTCACACATTATACACTTCACGTCAGCATTCTGTCATTATTATAACATGAAAAAAGTTTCTGTTTTAGTTATGTGTTCAACATTTCTTGTCATCCTACATTTGTCCAGATCATGTAGACACGGAATACAAATGAAATGTATGTATTCCAAATAATGATATATTATTTACCCTATACAATTCCAGGCACCTCACACCCAAATAAACAGACTTGAGCTGGGAGAGCTTCTGCTGTGTCGGTGGAGGATGGGATAGCAGGCTGCTTGTGCTTAGTGACACATTTACAAAATAAAGACGCTGATGAAGAGGTGTGAAGGAATTTAAGGCGGCCTGGCATTACAACTTTTTTCGTTGGCTTCAAGGATTCTAGCGTTAAAAGAAAGACAAACATGTTTTTTGGATATTTGTTGGCAGTGTCATAGTTGTTTTCATTTTTTGTCACCAATCCTCCAATCAACAAATAATATTATGCCCCACATACACTGTTATCCCACTGACTTTTATTAAGAAAAGCTGTTGTTAACTTTATCACAGATATCTATGGTAATTGATTTTATGAAGACTGTAAAAATGGTTGCTGCATAGTTATCAGGAACAATGTAGAAAAAGAAGAATATGTGTGAGTGTATAAAATGTCTGGTGACAACAAACGCCAGGGACTTTCAATGACTGAAAAAAAACAAAAGAGGACGTCAAGATTCTAAATAAAGGAGCCAATAAATAAATACAAATTTTGAAAAATCAGAGTATACATGTGCAATGTATTTTATTTCTGCAATGGAAATGTTTTTTTCAGTGACTCCAACCAAGGATGACCATGGATAAGTATTCCAAGACATTTCATTAAACATGGACAAATCTCTAATTTTTTAAGCAATGAAAAATAACTAAAATAACTGGTGAACAAGTAATGAAGTGGTAAGAATTTTAGCATCCCTAGGATTCATTTCAATACCGATACTGTTGTTATGGAGTGTGCAAATTTTTCCTTTGTCTCGATGGGTTTTCTCAGGGCATTCTAGTCTCCTCTGATAGCCATCAGTTACTGACAAGGCACACATTTCTTTACATTCAGCTTTGCTAAAATGTAAATGTGCAGACAGTTGAACATGTATGTGAGTATAATTGCCAACTGTGAAGCATCATGGTATGTTTGACTGTGGTTATATGCATAAGAGTGCCCTGTAATGAACTGGCATCCTTCCTAGGGGCTGGTTAATGCTATGTATCTGTTTCTGCTGGAATAGGTTGCAGCAACATACTATACATCTTGATAATGGAAAGTGGTATCAGGTTTGGATGAGCAAATTGCTCTGAAATGTCTGAACATGCATATTATATACATTCCTTTTATCCTGGGGCTTAGGATTAGTGATATATTGCATAGTCCACCAAGCAAGTAAGAATTTGTATCCCCAAATGAACATTGTGGCATAATAGGTTCTCACAATTTGACAAAGAGAAATTTAATATTACATTGATTGTCATCAGTCATTAAGGAATAAATGCTTTGCAAATTACATGGAAAAAAAATCAATATATTGGTAAGAAATACTAAACTACCTAATACATCTCTCAAACCTTCACCTCATCTTTTAGTTTGGCTGTCCTTCACCCATTTTGGTTTCTTCTACATCCATTTCTGTTTCAGCTTGGTTCAATCAACTCACTATGTCATTGATCATTAGCACTTGTTTGTTATCTTTATTTAATCATACACTGCGTTACATGTCTATAGTGGAATCAAGTTCTGAAATTTGGTCTGTTAATATTTTAATTTCCTTAACAATATAAAAAATACACTTAACATTAAAATTTTGTTAAAAAAAATGAGTGCTTGGAAATTTGGAATTTGCACTTTTATACTCGCATATTAATGAAGAGGACAAAATATGAATATGTAAGACAACATTTATGTAAATAATCTAGGTCACTTAACCATTTCACACAGTACTGTATGTGTTTTCTATCTATATTAAATATATTTGAATGTCATTTGAAAATTTCTTGTCTATGCCTTGACAGTGCTTGAACTTTGATTTTTAGATTTTTTTTATAATGTTTACTTCAAATATTACTATGGTAAGCTAAAACAAATGTTCACCCTTGTTAATATGAAGACTTACTATATACTTTACATTATGCAAACCACACCATTGTCTTAAAACAACGGAAACCTGATAATGCCATGGTTTTTTTTAATAACTTTTCTTGCATTTTGTTAATAAACTGCTTCTTGTCATTCCCCTAGGTAAAACCACCTCAGCTGATTAATTACCTGCTCCAGAAAAAGGCCGAAGGCTACACTGTGGTTGGTGTTGAACAGACCGTTAACAGCCAGAGTCTATCTGATTACACATTTCCAGAAAAGACCTTGCTTCTCTTAGGGTTAGTATCGTATCAAGGGTAATGGTAATATTCTACTACACCTCTTCTAAAATGATGTTCATGTTAATTTTGAGGCATTTGCAATTGAAAAAGTATTTACATATGCAAATTAAGTACAAGTCAATGGATGGAGGAATATTTTGGACAACATTAAGTTAATAAATTAACCTGTAGATAAATAAAAGAACTGTGAAGTCTGAAAATAAATTAATAATATCAATATGAAATGTAAGCATAATTAAATTTGTCAGAAAATATAATTTTGTTCATTATGTGTTTATGAAATTATTTCATTTATTTATTTCTCTGACACTGCATGCAACATGAAACAAGCCCTGAAATGAAACTGCCATTTATACTCACCAAAGTTGGGAAGCTGGGTTCTGGCAAGTACTGTATTTTGCTTTCTGAATCGTCGACAGAGTGAACTTGTGCTTTGCTTGACTTGGGAATCCTGTGGTTGTGGCTGTGCGCATCTGATACGAGTGCAGAAAAAGTTGTCCAGAATTACTGTGTGAAGTAGCTACTTTAATTGAAGAATCTCTGAATTCGTCCTCCGGAGTCTGCATCTGAAGAGTACCTGTGCTGTATGGCCTTTGATGGCCAAAGGTTGTTCATCCACACAACTGACCAATCAAAAAGCAGTACTTGAGGGAACGAGCCCTCTCAACTTTGAGGAGTGAAAGTGACACTTGTTATTTCAAGTTGCAATCATGTCACTGAAATTAATGAAGAAATAATAAGTAAACACATTAAAAAAATAATTACATGTGTCATGAAATATATGTTTGCTTATTTATTAACAAGTTTTATAGTACTTTTAGTTATTTTTTTTTAGTTATGTTTAATTATTGTTTAATTTTGTCCACAATATTCCTTCATTCTATGTATGTTAAATTTGGGTTTGGTGTTTTTTGTTGCTGCAGTGGGTTGGCACCCTGCCCAGGATTGGTTCCTGCCTTGTGCCCTGTGTTGGCTGGGATTGGCTCCAGCAGACCCCTGTGACCCTGTGTTCGGATTCAGCGAGTTGGAAAATGGATGGATGTTTCTTGTTGTTTTTGCTTAGAAAAATCACTGTGCTTTACTGTATGCATATTATAATTGTGATATGGGGCAAAGTTTATCTTCAGCTACTGATTGTTATAACCCTACCATCTGGAGACGGTTATACATGGTGAGATTTGCACGGTATATACCAGCCATCAGATGATGATTGACTTGATAAAGATGAAGCATACTGCGCACACTGGTGTAACCAGGCCACACCTGTACAGCAAATCCTTCTGTTAAACTCTGTAACTAAGGTCTTCTCTTTAAAGATTGTCACATTCCGCACATCCTGTGGGATATGACACAGCATAGAGTGATTAGATGCATTCAGTACTTTTAAAATCAGTATTAAAAAGTGAATAGATGAAAGACATTAGGTACTGTATTAAATAATTAAAGAAATGATGCAGTCTTCATCAGTGTGTCTACTGAGAACAGTGTTGATAAAATACTGCATACTTTCTTAAACATTCTCATTGTATTAGTGGTATATGCCAAAGGTTTTTTTTTTCTTAATGTTTTAGTCTGAACCCTTCTGTATAGGTAACGTAGTATACCCGAGTCCCTGACACACTGAAACACAAAAAAACGTGGCTAATGTGTTGAAGCAGTCTTTAGAGCATTGATTACCATTTTTAATTTAATCAGGCTAATTGCTTAATATTTTCCACTTAGCAGCTAGTGTTCAGAGGCCTGCCCAGACATGTGTGCTCCTTCTAATTTGTTTACGGTTTATCACACGCCTTGTGCTTATACCGTAAATGTCTTTTAATTGGAAAAGATACTTACAGAAATATGTACACTATATTACACATGTACTCACTGTCCTTTAATAATTTTTAGTTTTTTTAATTTTTAGACGTCTGTAATTTTAGGTGTTATGTTCGATTTTTTTAATGTACTGTATGTATTCATTTACAAAAATACATGTCTTTTACGGTGTCCTGTTTTGAATATGCAATTGTTTAAGTTTATATGTTTACATTTTTACTTGTTTCATCTGTTTTGAAGGATATACAGCTTAAAGTGCCAGCTTTTACTTTTCTCATCTTTTTTTTTTCTTTCAACACAATTATTTCCTTTAAAGCTATGTTTTTATTGTTTTTATTGCACTGAGGTTTTTCCTTTTCAATTCAGTAACTAAGCAACCATACTAAAGATACCGCTGAAGTAAAAATCACACTGCTATAAGGGAGCCCATGTGATGTGATTTTGTCATCTTTGTATCTGTAAAATTCAGCAGCATTCTTTCAGAACTGTGGCCATTTAATGGTCTGGAAGGGCTGAGCTGGTCTTTGTATTTGTGGTTTGCATGTTTTTCCCCATGCCTGTGTGTGTTTTCATTGAGATGTTACAGTATGTTAGGAGGGAGCTGCACAGTTTCCCGCTGTTAGTAAGTCAGACGTGTGTGCGTGTGTGTGTGTGTGTGTGTGTGTGTGTGTGTGTGCGTGTGTGTGTGTGTGTGTGTGGTTTGGGGGTGTGTAAGCACGTCCATGTGATGGACTGATGTTTTGTCCAGGATCAACATCTATGCTGTTCCTGATGCTCTGGGGTTTACCTTTGGTGGAAATAGTAGGTTTGTAAAAGGGACTATTGAATTATAAGCTGCAGCTTTAAACGCTGAGCTGTATTTTGACTGTGCTATATTTGGCTTTTGTGTGTGGTAATCTAAGGTATATCAGTGGAAGTGTACTTTATAAGAAGACACTGACTTCAGTTAACCGAACCTTTGAGCTTTATTAAGGTTAAAAAATTAAGTATTTAAGTCCCCATTTAACAATTTGTTAAAGTTGCTTATAATACATTTTCATTTTTAGTTTAAAAATGTTTAGCATTAAAAAAGGTGTTCACACATAAATATATAAACAATACATTTTTTTTTTTTCAAAACTGTAAGCCATTGTAACTATGTGATGGATAGGTCATAGTACTCGGTTTGGGTCATACAGAATGTAACATCCTCTGAACAAGCTCAAGTAATATATAAATTTGTAGAGTAGGAGTGTTTTTCACCTGACTTATTATGATTTGAGTCATGGGAAAAACTGATCAAATTGAAAGAAGTAATCTACCAGTCAATAAACAGAACCAAATAATAGCATGTCACCATATTTTGTGAAAATATAACTACTAAAAGAAGCAAACAAATTATGCATACCATAAAAATAGAAATGCTTAAAAGTTTTATATAGTGTCAACTAGATAAGCAGTTCTATTCCAAGCTTCCCCAGAGTACACAGTTTGCTTGGCAATAACATTTTTAGATTGTGCAATAAATGGAAAAAATGAATGCATTGTTATATGACCTGAGCTTATCTCTGCCAAAACTACCACTTTCAAATATTTGACTTTACTACATTTAACTTTAGCTTTAATTTTTTTTAAATAATACAGTGAGAGGAAATTATAAAAATGATCAAAGGTTCGTGAACTACATAATGGACACTGTCACAATGTGACTTTTAACAAGAATTATTAGGATCATTTTAATTCTAATTTTTTCATGTATCCTGAGGTACAGTCCATTTTAAAATGCCCGTTTAACTCCAGTTTTTGAATAGGCAGCCTTAGTCACTTTTCTCAGGTTTTCATTACAGCAGTGAGATACAGTAAAATGAAAAAAGGTAACAACTAAGGCATGAATAAGCAGAGGTGACTTCTGAAGATGATGGGAGTGGGCCATATGGCATAAAGTACAAATTACCTGCTACAATGCATTGAATAAATGACACATTTGATTGCAGAACAATTTAAAGCAAATATTATTTCAGCTAGGTTATATACTGTCACAGCCAGAATGGAACAATTATCTTGAAAATGTGTATCCGCTATCAGTTCATCCTTATCATATGTTGCAATTAAGTTGGAAGGATGGCCACAGGTCTCTTTAGACTCACTATAGTTTAGCTGATTAACTATCTTTTTGGAACCAGGGACGGAAATCTTTGTATGCATCTGGTCTTTCACTTGTGCCTAACTAAAATGAATGAATAAAATGTAACTGCAGAATTGTTATGCCACAGATTTAACATTCATTTAGCTTTCTCATTTGTATCTTTTAGTTAAATATTCAATAATTAAGTAAAGAAGTTGAATCAGACAAGGGTTTAATTCATTATTAGATTTAGTTTATTTTGTCATAATGTTTAAAAGATAAGGAGACAGTTCCTTGAATTCAATTTCTGGGTCTTTTTGCTCAATGTAAATGTTTGTCAGTCACTTTTAGAATCATTAAACTAATATTGCATTTATAACGAGTACATAAACTGGATTAAACCAGATTAAGAATTTGGGTGGCTAGCTGGTACACTGCAGTCACACAACTCCATCTGACAATGCTTAAATGTCAACCTGGCCATTATCTATATGGACTCTGCATTTCCCCCCTGTGTTTCTGTGAGTCTTTCTCCATGTATTCTGGTTTTTCTCTTACAAAGAAACACTTAATTGGCTACTCCAGGTTGTCTCGGTATGGGCATGTGCTAAATGTGCCCTAATGTTTGAACTGTTTAGTTCTGTCTTATACACCCTTTTGTCAGAATAAGTTTGGCTCTGCCTTGCCATAAATACCTACTGTTTTTTAAACACGTGCTCTGTCTGTAGTAAAATACACATATGTTATAAGCCCATATATAAGGGACAACAAGAAAAGTAGAGTTGTGTGCCAAGAAGCACTGCACCATTAATGTAACAGAAAACTGAGTTAAAGATGAACGTATGTTCATTGTCAACAGCCACTACATATTTCTCTATTGTCACACAACATATTGCTCTTTTATTTTTGAAAGTGCTAACTGTTATTAGACCATTGCAGGTGGTACAGGGGTTCTTTTTAAGACTATACTTGTAGGTAGAGTCGGATTGTGAAGACACAGGGAGACAGTGAAGGTGGAGCAGGATGGGTGTTATTTGCTTACTGCTGCTGGTCCGTGTAAGGACTCTTGCAGCCGAGTTTTGAATAAGCTGGAGCTGTGATATAAGATTAGAAGGGGCACCTGCCAGCAGAGTTACAATAATTGATGCAGGATGTGATAAAAGCATGGATAAGTTTCTCAGCATTAGAAAAGGAGAGGAAGGAGCGAACATGGGATATGTTACGGAGGTGAAAGTAAGAAAGTTTCTTAATGTGATTTATGTGGGTGGAATAAGAGAGGGAGGAATCAAAAATGACACCAAGATTCTTTGCAGTAGAGGGCAGGTCTGATGAGATCACCGCCAAGATTGACTGGGAAGGAGCTCATTTTATTAAGTTGCACTTTAGTCCCAATTTGCAGGAGGTCAGTTTTGTTGCAATTTAATTTTAAAGAGTTCTGCTCCATCCAGGTATTAATTTCACTGAGGCAGGTTGTGAGCTGAGAGAGCTCTGATGAAGTTCCACTTTTAACATTAAAATAAAGTTGAGTATCGTCTGCATAAAAATGATACCCAGTCCAAAGCTACGAATAATATGGCCAAGGGGAAGCATATAAATACAGAAGAGAAGAGGGCAGAGGACAGAGCCCTGAGGAACTCCTTGTGTGACTGGCGCTGAGCTGGATCTGCTGTTGCCAAGACTAACAAACTCTTGCCTATCAGTCAGATAGGACTTGAGCCACTGGAGGGCAGTGCCAGAGATACCCAGCATGTTCTCAATTCTGGACAGGTAGAATGTCATGTCTGACAGTTTCAAATGCTGCACTGAGGTCTAATAGAATTAATATGCTGGTTTGTCTAGAGTCTGCTGCCATAAGCAGATCGTTGGATAGCCGTAGCAGAGCAGTTTCACAGTTGTGCTGCACCCTGAAACCAGACTGAAAGGGTTCCATCAAATTATAGTAGTTAAGTAACTGGTGAGTTGGGAGGCTACAACACGCTCAAGAACTTTTGACAGAAAAGGTAAGTGGGAAATAGGCCGAAAATTGTTAAGATTGTCAACATCAAGGCCAGACTTTTTTAACACTGGGGTTACAGAAGCGGTTTTAAAAGTGAGCGGCACAGAGCCAGTGTCAAGGGATGAGTTTATTATTGTTGTAACAGTCGGGATTATGGCATGAAATGTTCAAATAGATCCAGCCATTTCTTCCTAGGCCTTATTAAGGCAGGAAAGCACACAGATAACTGAAAGTGTCTCATGTATCTCTGGTGGTAACAACTTGAACATTTGCTCTGTTGAGGGTGTTTTTGTTTTTTTTTGTTTTTTTGTTTTGTAATTAGATCATGGAAATAAATGTCAGCTTGCTAGTTTACTGCACCTTAACATTTTATCTTAATATTTAGATTTTTTTTAAGTTTGTAAGGTTTGCATTATGGCTGTACTAGGTTGGATAAATTTGACTTTATTTTATATAAAATTGTATAATCATGAAGCCCTTTTTAGTTTCTGTTTTTAAAGGGTAAATTAATTGCAACTTAATTCAGAAAAGTTATGTTTCATCAAAGCTGTAAATCTAATTTCTTTAAATAATGTTCTGAAACGTGGTGCTGAATAGGTTGCTAGTGTAAAGTCCCATTATTCCTACAGGTGTCCTTAAGTAATATCCAATGTTTATTTGATTTGCCAGTCTGAAGTGAGAAGTTTTTCATTTAACGTTTCCAAGTTAAAATTATATCTTGTTTTCCCATAGCAATGAGCGTGAAGGTATTCCAGCCAACCTGCTGCAGCATTTGGACACATGCATTGAAGTTCCACAGCTCGGAGTCACTCGTTCGCTCAACGTACATGTTACTGGAGCTCTGCTAATCTGGCAGTACACTCACCAGCAAATTCTGAAGCAGAAACAGAAGCATTTATGATGGAGAAGTAAGCAGGTTTTTTTTATTTAACTTTCACGGTATTAAAATCAGTTACATTAAAAATAGGTGATGCCTACTTTTATTTGTTGCTTGTTTCTGCTTTTAATGAATCTTTCTAAAACTTTGATACTAAATCACATTGATTGACAAATAATTGACAATGTTCAGCCGTAAAGTAAAAGAAACCATTATTTATATTTTGTACACAGATGTTACAAGCTTATTGTTATTTGGGAATCTCCCTATATATATTCTGTATACACATATGTATGTATTTATGTATATATGTAATGTGCACATGTAATGAAATTTGTATTTTTATATCTTAATGATTTGTTTTAAATGCATTGATATTCAGATTTAATATTAAAATAAATTCTTTTTCTCCTAGCACTTATCAAAATAAAATAAAAATAATATATTGTAACAGAGATTCAGTGTTTTCCTGACTATATGTATTTTATTAATTATTTTGTTTAAAGATTTAATTTTGATGGCTGGGATTGGCTCCAGCAGACCCCCGTGACCCTGTAGTTAGGATATAGTGGGTTGGATAATGGATGGATGGATGAATAAGCAACAAATCAATAAGACATACACTACCACATCCTATTCAGATTTGACACCTCCTGAAAGATTTAATATGATGTTACCACTGCAGGTACTCAAATATCATTCATACATCTCGCTTAGCATGCTTAATAACTGAGGACAACACTAGTAAATTCCTGCCAGGTTATAAAAACATTTTGAACTGTTCCTGGTTTTTTTTGTTTTAGCTGTTCGTGCAGGTGCACTTCATCTAATATAATTTAACCCACTGATCCTTTGTTATACTCTTTTGCTTTCAAATATACTAGCCGAAGCCCGCCCTAGCATACGGCGGTGTAAGAATAGGAATGGAAAACGGTGAGAAAGGAATTCAGAAATAAAGAAGAAATAAATACTTCTTGAAAGACACAATTGTGAATAGGTGTTTTGGTGGAGACGACAGATAATGAGTCGAAAGATCTACTCGTACTACAATATCATGTCTGTGCTCTGGTCTTTGAGTATCCGACAGTGCATGTAGGATTTCTGTCCAAGCAGAATTACATCTTGCCTGAAGAAAGGGCCTGAGTTGCCTCGAAAGCTTGCATATTATAATCTTTCTAGTTAGCCAATAAAAGGTGTCATTTTGCTTGGCTTTTCTCTACATGTGAAAGTGATAAATAAAGCAGGCTTTCCGAATTTACGTACTATGGCCATGGCATCCTGATAGTTTTGTTGCATGTATCTTGAACTTCCTGGAAATGTGGACGGTAATATGATCATTTTGCCTACACGTACATTGTTATTTTCAGCATTTGCTTGCAGTGTATCTCATAGTCCTTTGTATTGTTCCACGCACAGATCTTGTTGATGTAATCTGAGATATTTGAGACGCGCGCCCTCTGTTTTAACATACGCATCTACAACGTACTGTTGGAATAGTTTGCTGCTGGAGTGCAAAATACTAAATGTATTCCTCATTGCTAATCTGTACACGTAAAATTGGCATTGAGTAAGCCTTATTCGCTTGGCGGTTCTTTTATCGGGAACATGTTGTAAATGTTTGTGCTAGCCAATGTCTCCGTAAGGGAATAAAAGTGGGTAAACCATAGGATCGCAATTCATATTGAGCATGGAAATCTGTTTACAGGAGTTTCCTATGGGATAGATGCAAATGTCCCTTTCGGCAGGCGGTTCGCCATCTTCTCCGACGAAAATCGCTGCAACATCGGTGTGACCTGTCAGGGCATTGTATCATCTTAAATCCTGCCTAGGGTTTTCCTTGAAAACCATTTGTACAGATGCTGTTGGATTGGACTGAGCGATTTCATGCATGTGTTTGTATGATTTAGCGAAGGGGTTTGATGGTTCTGAGCATGGAATCTAGCTGGAGAAGTAAATTTTCACTGCATGCAGAGTTTGCTTTATTTTGTAAGCGTACTTCAGTAGGTTGCGCTGTGTCAAAAATATACAACTGTCCATATCCTGGAGAGGTAGAAGTGTTAGCATGTAGTGAAGAGATTTAGTGATAAATTTGCCTGTGTATTTTAAAACAGTATGGTCCGTGGCCAGGAGGTTGAGTTATCTGTGCACCCATGGAAGCAAACGCTAGGGAAGAGTTGTATTCTCAAATATGTTCATGATAATTTTTAGCTTCTGATGTTTGCTGTGTAAGAAGCTGTTGTAAAGACACAGGTGGCTCCTGCAAAGGTGATACAGTAATCCCTCACTTATCGCGGGAGATAGGTTCCAAGGCCGACCGCGATAACTGAATTTCCGCGAAGTAGGGACTCCATATTTATTTAATTATTTAACATGTATTTGGACGTTTTTAAACCCTCCCTGTATTGTTTACAACCCACCTTTTACTCTATTAATAACAGGGACAACTGCTAAGCAATATGAAATCGTTAGATAAGTTTACACTTACTGTATAGCGAAGTACACGTAGCTATATATGACGCGATGATGATGATGAATATGCTGCGCAGTAAAAATGATGACGATGAAGGTGATGATGAAAAAGGTGATGGTAGCCGTCTTCCTAATGTTCGCCTCTTCCTTCTTGATGTAGCGAACGGTGGATTCGTTCACGCCATATTGGCGGGCCACAGCCGCGAACGTTCTCCCTTCCTTCAACATATCCAGAAGTTTCACCTTCTCAGCAATCGTCATCATTCTTCGTTGTCGTTTACGCTCAGCACCAGCCTTGGAAGAAGGAGCACGTTTGGGAGCCATTGCAGGGGGTGAAAATTGAAGCGAAGTTCAACACAAAGAATCCACAAAAAAATCACACACAGCACAGTGTAAAGTAAACCGCTCGGCGAGAAAGCTTGAAGCGAAATGACAAGGGGAGATACTGTAGGCTCTAGGCATCAGTCAAAGCACCAATCACAGGCCCTATTACAAAGCGGGAAGCTGTGATTTGTCGTCTCCCTCGCATGTAACAAATCACAGCCTGTGTTACAACGCACTTAGTCACCGAACTTGTTTTGTTGTTCTTAGACTAGGAAATACTACTACTATATTTAAAAACCCACGAAGCCGTGAATCCGCGAAAAGTGAACCGCGAAGTAGTGAGGGATTACTGTAAAGCTATTTTACCGTCGTGTCAGTACCTCGAGTACTTGTTGGATGTATTATGCTCAGCCGGCCAGTATAGTGCATGACAGTGTTCGCACCGCTGGTCTGGAGTCCTAATGTTGTACTCTTGGTTCGGAAGACAGGAATTAGGTGAAGAAGTACCTGTGGTAACGGGAAGAGGATTATGTGTATGTCTGCTGAGACTGAGTTGGGTTGGAAGCATTGCTTTGGAGATGTCACATTGCAAGAGTTGTGAATGAGTTATGTTGTGTTTAGTCAGACAATCCTGTGTAGTGAACTTCTTATTGCATTTCTGGCAATCATATAGTTGTTGGGAAGAATGCCTTTTCTTGTGTTTAGCAAGTGAGGTTCGCGTTTGAAAAGTTTTGTTGTAGGAATCGAACTGGAAGAATGTGGGGAAGGGTTTGCAGGAGGACGAATAGGAATCGAGAAATGCCGTGTCGGCTGCATGTTGGCGGAACCGGTTTTGAAGTGGAAGTAGGACGAACCAGAAGAGAAATATATATATTTATATATATATATATATATATATATATATATATATTTATATATATATATATATATATATATATATATATATATATATATATATATATATATATATATATATAAGAGATTGTTAAAAATGTGTGGTGCACATTTTACCATAATTCACTATTTTTATAGCTTATTCTAATTTCCTTTCATAGTGAACAGTTTTTTTCATTCCCTGTCATTAAATTAAAAAATAATGTGAAAACATAAACTGGAAAAAAAAACTAATATTTAGTAGTCAAGCATTAATTCAGCAGACATAAAATGAGAAAACATGCAGAAAATAATTTAATGTCTGAATGTGCAGAGTCAGTTTTAGGACTGAAATCAAATTGTTTTAATCTTTATTAATAACACTACTGAATCTATGCAATATAAAATGTTCAGTTTATAAAAATCATATTAACAGACACTGAAAATTATTAGGTTTCCGTTTGTATTATGTATTTTATTTAAAACCGCAAATAATAGTACTGATCATATAGGGAAATTATTTTCCAGCCATTGAAATAGTCAAGGGTGGCACGGTGGCGCAGTGGTAGCGCTGCTGGCTCACAGTAAGGAGACCTGGGTTCGCTTCCCGGGTCCTCCCTGTGTGGACTTTGCATGTTCTCCCCGTGTCTGCATGGGTTTCCTCCTACAGTCCAAAGACATGCAGGTTAGGTGCATTGGCGATCCTAAATTGTCCCTAGTGTGTGCTTGGTGTGTGGGTGTGTGTGTGCCCTGCGGTGGGCTGGTGCCCTGCCTGGGGTTTGTTCCTGCCTTGCGCCCAGTGCTGGTTGGGATTGGCTCCAGCAGACCCCCATGACCCTGTGTTATGATATAGCGGGTTGGATAATGACTGACTGACTGAAATAGTCATGAATGTTCTAGAGCTTTCATTATTAAGAAATGTAAAGTGCCTATCTCTGTCTTTTGTTTATCTATCCATTTTCTGGGCTACTTGTCTTTTAAGTATAAATTAATGGTTTGTAATACCCGGGGAAACGGGACTATTGACCTACTGTATGCAAACGTTAAAGACGCATACAGCGCCACCCCTCTGCCTGCGCTTGGGAAAGCAGATCATAACCTGGTTCTGCTTCAGCCTCACTACAAACCAAAAGTGAGGGTCCTACCTACAACCACACGATCATTCAGGAAGTGGTCCCCTGAGGCAGAGCAGGCTCTGAGAGAATGCTTTGGAAGTACAGTCTGGGATATCCTGCAGGGATCATATAGTCAGAACATTGAGGAGGTTGTTGACTGCACTACTGACTACATCAACTTCTGTATGGACATTGTAGTTCCAGTAAGAACAGTACGCTGCTATGCTAACAACAAGCCATGGATTACAAGTGACATCAAGGGCCTTTTGAACCAGAAGAAAAGGGCTTTTAAAGGCGGTGATCAGCTTGAGCTCAAGCGCGTGCAGAAGGAACTCTGAGTCCAGCTCAGGGCGATGAAGGAGCAGTACAGGAGAAAGCTGGAGCAGAATAACAGCATGAAGGAAGTGTGGGATAGGATGAAGATCATCACTGGCTGCAGCTCGAAGCTGGGTGCCACCATCAAGAGAGACTTGGAGAGAGCAAACCAGATGAACAACTTCTTTAACAGGTTTGACAACCCTAACCCTCGCACCTCAGAGTACTGCACCCTCCACCCATCCTTCTGCTGATACTAGCATAGGAGAGAGGTTCCCCCCACTGACAATTACAGCAGCCCAGGAAAGCAGAGAACTGAGGAGACTTTGTGCCAGCAAAGCAGTGGGTCCAGATGGAGTATCGCCACGACTGCTGAAGGCCTGTGCGTTGGAGCTGGGGAGTCCTCTACAGCGCATCTTCAACCTGAGCCTGGAACAGGGGAGAGTCCCAAGGCTTTGGAAAACATCTTGCATCATCCCAGTCCCAAAGGTATGACGTCCTAGTGAGCTGAATGACTTCCGGCCTGTCGCTCTGATGTCATATGTGATGAAGACCATGGAGCAGCTGCTGCTTCACCACCTGAGGCCACAGGTCCGCCACGTGCCCTCGACCCTCTGCAGTTTGCATACCAGGAGAAGATGAGAGCAGAGGATGCCATCATCTATATGTTACACTGATCCCACTCCCACTTGGACAGAGGCAGTGGTGCAGTAAGAATTATGTTTCTGGACTTCTCTAGCGCCTTCAACACCATCCAACCTCTGCTCCTTAGGGACAAGCTGACAGAGATGAGAGTAGATTCATACCTGGTAGCATGGATCGTGGACTGTCTTACAAACAGACCTCAGTATGTGCGTCTCGGGAACTGCAGGTCTGACATTATGGTCAGCAACACAGGAGCGCCGCAGGGGACTGTACTTTCTCCAGTCCTGTTCAGCCTATATACATCGGACTTCCAATACAACTCGGAGTCCTGCCACATGCAAAAGTTCGCTGACGACACTGCTATTGTGGGCTGCATCAGGAGTGGGCAGAAGGAGAAGTATAGGAACCTAATCAAGGACTTTGTTAAAAGGTGCGACTCAAACCACTCACACCTGAACACCAGCAAAACCAAAGAGCTGGTGGTGGATTTTAGGAGACCCAGGCCCCTCATGGATGCCGTGATCATCAGAGGTGACTGTGTGCAGAGGGTGCAGACCCATAAATACCTGGGAGTGCAGCTGGATGATAAATTGGACTGGACTGCCAATACTGATGCTCTGTGCAAGAGAGGACAGAGCCGACTATACTTCCTTAGACGGCTGATGTCCTTCAACATCTGCAATTAGATGCTGCAGATGTTCTATCAGACGGTTGTGGCGAGCGCCCTCTTCTACGCAGTGGTGTGCTGGGGAGGCAGCATAAAGAAGAAGGACACCTCACGCCTGGACAAACTGGTGAGGAAGGCAGGCTCTGTTGTTGTCAAGCTGTCCAGCTCCATGCCATCTGTGGCAGAGCAACGGGCGCTGAGCAGGCTCCTATCAATTAAGGAGAATCCACTGCATCCACTAAACAGTGTCATCTCTAGACAGAAGAGCAGCTTCAGCGACAGACTGCTGTCACTGTCCTGCTCCACTGACGGACTGAGGAGATCGTTCCTCCCCCAAACTATGCGACTCTTCAATTCCACCCGGGACGGTAAACGTTAACATTATACAAAGTTATTGTCTGTTTTACCTGCATTGTTATCAGTCTTTAATTTAATATTGTTCTTTATTAATCCCAAGGGGAAATTCACATACTCCAGCAGCAGCATATTGATAAAGTATCTATCTATCTATCTATCTATCTATCTATCTATCTATCTATCTATCTATCTATCTATCTATCTATCTATCTATCTATCTATCTATCTATCTATCTATCTATCTATCTATCTATCTATCTATCTATCTATCTATCTATCTATCTATCTAATGATCTTGATAAGAATATAAAAAACAACATGGTTAAGTCTGCAGGTGAGACCAAACTACGAGGTGTAGTGAATGAATGTGGAATCGGCCAAATCATTATGGAGTGACCTGGGCAAAATACTGTATAGGATTGTGCAGACTTGGGGAAGATGAACTTTAATGTAAGTAAATCTAAAGGATAAACAAATTAATGTATTTAAATCCATAACTGGAAGTTTAAAACATGAACATATACCCTGTGAGTTCTTACAAGTTGTAATGGACTCTTCATTATTTACATCCAAGCAGTGTACAGAAGTAAGAAGGCTAACAGAACTTTAGGTTGTTTAGCACGATGTGTGGAGTACAAGGGAGGTTATGGTTAAGTTATGTAACACCCCGATGAGCTGCTGTTGAAGTAGTGTTACAGCAAAAAAATGGCGGAAATATAAGATAGCTGAAAAGAAAAAAAAAACAGAATTTACAAAAACTCAAGTCAAAGTTCAAACTTAAACCAGGTGAAGGTCACAAAGCATGACTTAAAGAAAACCAAACATATCGACATCTCTGGATATGTAAACCCAACTGATATGCAGAGAATGCCACATGGCCTGTGAACCAAACCTGGCTTCTTTGAGCAGTTAGGCAGCAGGGTTAATCACAGTACCAACTATGCCTAGATACAGTGCATTAAACCAGAAACTGCTTTGTGCCCACTCATTTCCGTCTCACGATGGTAAATAATATCCATCTTATTAGTTCTTGCTCTAAGCAACTCCTTTTAATTTGTAATTATTAGCATTACTATTTCAATTTATATGTCACACAGATTTTGTATTTGATTCCAGTGCTTTCAAAAATGTTATCCACAATAAACTTAAATTTAAAAACAAACTTCACTAAAGTGTGGTCTTGTCTTTTAAGTGTAATATGACAAAAAGTACCTGGTAATTTCTGAGGTCTAATTACGAGATTTGGTTGTTTAAATTCCTTTGTGAATTTTTGCCGATATGTAAAGGGGGTTATTCCATTAGTTTCATTATGATCAGTGCACATCTGAGCCAGTTAAATGCAGTGACATTGTGTTTCTTCCCATTACAGGAGAATGTCTCACTGCTGGCGGGAATTCCACACTTTCCCATGGGTGTTAATTCCCAGGGTATTGTTTTACAATGTGTTTACATGCTGAATTTAAAAATAGGAACTGCAAAGCTGGCAGAAGGTAAAATAGCTCATTTGTGGTTTCATACTAAACTGCATATTGAACTTTGGAACAATTTTATCTTCTGCTTTAGCACATGCACTTAAAAATTACAGTCTTGTTTTAACTTCTTGAACTTTTTTCCCCCAGCATTTCATCATATTGGCTAGACGTAGGAACAGCATTTTTCTTCCATTCTACATTTACCTTAAAATAATTGCCTATTGGCACTAAAGGCTCAAAACTCTGATCTTTCAAAACATTTTGATGATTGCTCATCATGAATAACAAGTTATTCCCACTCATTCATTTCAAATATGCAGAGTTTTTCAGTTTACCTGTGTATTCTTTTTATATAAAAAAGGAAATAAACAAATGTTACAAGAAGGCCACGCTTTCCTTGTTTTCTACAGATGATTTGCAGAACCCTGAAAAAGTGCAAAATGTAGTACAATGAGAATTACATCTACATTTATTCTAAACCAATAAGCACACCTATTCTTTTAATTTGCACCCTTCTATTTTGAGGACTTAATAATAAACAATCTATCATGTGCTGATAGAGAAATCCAAGTAAGTTTATTATTCTGAAATTTTTAAAAGGACTGAATTGCAAGGCAATGTATAGTCTCCATTCAGTTTTTCTTACTAAGTTCAATTTCACTTAACGCCTGTCACACCCACTTTGTGAAAGAAATAGGACAAAATGATATATAGATTTTAATTAAAACTAATTAAGATGCCTTGGTACTGAAAGTTTTTTTAGATTAGGTTAGGTTACCATTTATTGTTTCAATTAAGAGAAATTTTGTCTTGGACGTTCAACAGAACACATGCGTCCCAGTCACTTATACTAAATACATTTCACAGAATATTACACAACTACCCTATACTAAAAATATTACACTTGCCTTAAAAAAAATTCTTATTATTCAATAACTTAATATATAGAGGAACTAATGAAAATTTGTACCTGTTCAACATACAAGATGGTAACCTGTATCTCCTCCCTGAAGGCATTAGCTCATATTCCTTATAAAGAATATGAGTTGGGTCACCAATTATTTTAAGGCCCTGTCTCCTCAAAACTCTCTTGGAGAGAGGATGGGGACAGTATGCCGATTATTTTACCTGCTCTTCTGATCAAATTTTGGAGTTGTGATCCAAGTTTCACAGTCAAATTACCAAACCATATTATAATATCTTAACAAATAAGTGATTCAGTAGCTACTTTATAAAATAAAAACATAATATTTTTGTCCATTCCATTGATCCTAAGACTTCACAAGAAGTGCAAGCATGTCCAACCCTAGAACAAACATACTCCACATGATGGACCCAATGCAGCTGAAGTGAAGACCCAAATACTGGTATTTTGTTACATGCTCATCTATTTTTCTCCATCAATAAAAACTGAAATATGATCACCAATGAACTTTGGATCAAAGATTATTTCTTTAGTTTTATTAACATTTAAAATCAAATTATGATCCTCACACCACTGCACAAGCTCACGTATCTCCAGGTTGTATACTGCAATATCTGAGATTACACCCTCCTAGGAAAATTGCTCTTTGCAATGAATCATGGCTCTGGCGGAAGAGAAAATTACTACAGAATAGCAAGATATTCTGATAATGAGTCCATCACTAGTGATGATGCATTCACTCTAAGGTACGCACCATGTGCCACTACTAGATGCTGAAAAGAGAAAGAAAATAGGAGACACCTTAGCTGACAAACAGAAGCACCTGCTACAGTTACTGAGAAGCAATTCCAGCAGCCCTAATGCTAGTTGTGACCTACATATGCATGCTAAAAAAATAAGTGTTCCACCATCTTCAAATACAAAGACCACAGGCAGGTAAATCATGCAACAGTGTGGAAGCCCTATAGCTAAAGGGAGTGCTTGTAACGACTACCGTAGGCCCTTAAAGGATTTACTTAAATGCAAAAGGAGGATTTTAAAAACAGTTCTAAACTTCTCCAAAAGTCAACAAATTAGAACATTACAACAATCTCGATGAGAACAGGCCATTCGTCTTGATTCTTCCAAAATAACATCAAGTCATGTTTTGAAAGTCCTACTGTCTACCACACTGGTAGCTTATTTCATATGTTTATGGTTCTCTTTTTAAAGAAAAACTTCCTAATGTTTGTGTGAAATTTACCCTTAACAAGTTTCCAACTCTGTCCCCATGTTCTTGATAAACTCATTTTAAAATAACAGTCTCAATCCACTGCACTAATTCCCTTCATAATTTTAAACATTTCAATCATGTCTCCTTTTAATCTTCTTTTGTTTAAACTGAAAGGCTCATCCCATTTATTCTTTCCTCATAATTCCTCCCCTGTAGCCCTGGAATCAGCCTAGTTGCTCTTCTCTGGACTTTTTCTAGCGCTGCTATGTCCTTTTGTAGCCTGGAGACCAAAACTGCACACAGTACTCAAGATGAGGCCTCACCAGTGTGTTATAAAGGTTGAGCAGAACCTCTTTGGACTTGTAACTCCACACATTAAGGTGCTATATAACCTGACATTCTGTTAGCCTTCTTAATGGCTTCTGAACACTGTCTGCCAGTTGATAGTGTAGAGTCAACTGCGACTCCCTTATCCTTCTAATATGGTGTACTTTCAATTTTTAGATCTTCTATTGTGTATTCAAACCTGACATTTTACTTTCTTTGTGTAATACCTTACATTTACTTACATTAAATATCATTTGCCATAAATTTGTCAAGCCTTCATGTTCTACAAGTCCCACTGTAATGAGTCAACAGATTTTTGATCATCTGCTAATCCACCTGCCGTGGTATCATCTGAAAACTTAACCAGTTTGTCATTTATATTCCTATAAAAATAATTTATATATACATATATAGTAACAAAAGGCGCTATATTGGCGCCTGACCCGACACAGACAGACACAGGAATCACAGTGATAAAAGCAAATAAATGTTTTATTTCAATTTCTTCACCTGTGGGGCACATCTTCCCCGTATCCCACAGGCACAACACAGTTCCAAAGCAGACCACCAAAACACAAACACTCTTCCTCTTTGCACCACCACTCCTCTCAGCAAGCATAGTCCTCCTCCTCCCAACTCGGGCTCTCGGAGTGGTGGCTGCTGGCCCCTTTAATAGTCCAACCGGAAGTGCTCCAGGTGGTTGATTGCCGAGTTCCGGCTGCATTTCCGGGGGTGGTGAAAAAGCTGCCCATAAGGGCTAAGGAGTCCCAGCTGTAGCACCCCCTGGTGGTGTCTGCGGGACCCAACTCATTTCCCATGGAGACCTGCGGGAAACCAAGGGGGGTTGCCATCTAGCGTCCAGGGGGAGGTATTGCAAAGAACATGGATGCTCCCCCTGAACATATAATGAAGGGGCGTCCCGGCCAGTCATGGACCCCAGCCGCCTGCCACAATATATATATTAAAAATAGCAGCAGCTGGTGCATTGACCCACGAGACGAGGGACACCACTCTTAACATTAACTAATTCTGATAAGGTTCTTCTCACCATAACCCTCTGCTTCTGGTGTTCTAGCCAATTCTGCAAATATCTACAAACAACACCCTAAAATCCCACTTCTTTTAGTTTGATGCCCAGCCTCTCGTGTGGAACCTTACCAAATGCATCTTGAAACTCAAAATGCCTTCTGAAAGTTAATGTTATTGTTGTCCTTTTTAGTTCTTATTATGATATGTGCTGTCACAATTCTAATTAACTATTGTATTATCATAGTCTTTCCCTCTGCTTACCCTTTACCTGTTTTCTCCAAGGGTAAGCGTACTCATCAAGTTCATTACCGGGTTGGTCTACTGTTGCACTTTAAGATGAGCACACATATACATAGCTATATGCAGACACACAGACCCTAATCACAACAGTGCCCCATGAATGACACACACACACAGCTAGTTAACCTCTAGCACTTTAAACCACACAATTGCCTTAGGAATAACACAGCCTGCCACTCTCTCAGCACTTCAAGAGACTTCCTTATTATTGGCACGAACAACATACAATGTTTTAATGATATCTCAGACCTAAATATTACTTTTGGTCTACAAAAATACATTTAAACATATTAAGGCTCAACATCCTTGACTATAGGCCATTTATCAGCCAAGAATGCCTTACTTTATGTACTGTTCCCTACTATTGGGTGGAGCTCTCACCCTCAGCCCTTAATAAACCTCGCAGCATAGAGGTAATGGCAAACCTCCGGCTGCACAAGGTGCTCAAAGAAATTTAACTTATTACTTCAATCACTCTAGACATTAAGACAAAGCATAGAAAGTTAAAAGCAACATGTCATTTATTACAGGAATAATAATAATACCACTGGAACAAAGAATAATAGAAAATAGGACTGATAGAAAAGTCTGGACATATATACAGTGATCCCTCGCTATATCGCGCTTCGCCTTTCGCGGCTTCACTCTATCGCGGATTTTATATGTAAGCATATTTAAATATATATCGCGGATTTTTTGCTGGTTCGCGGATTTCTGCGGACAATGGGTCTTTTAATTTCTGGTACATGCTTCCTCAGTTGGTTTGCCCAGTTGATTTCATACAAGGGACGCTATTGGCAGATGGCTGAGAAGAAACCCAACTTACTTTTCTCTCTCTCTTGCACTGACTTTCTGTGATCCTGACGTAGGGGGATTGAGCAGGGGGGCTGTTCGCATACCTAGACGATACGGACGCTTGTCTAAAAATGCTGAAAGATTATCTTCACGTTGCTCCCTTCTGTGCAGCTGCTTCCTGAAGCGACATGCTTCAGGGTGCTTCGCATACTTAAAAGCTCGAAGGGCACGTATTGATTTTTGACTGTTTGTTTTTCTCTGTCTCTCTCTCTCTCTTTCTCTGCTCCTGACGGAGGGGGTGTGAGCTGCTGCCTTCAACAGCTTTGTGCCGCAGTGCTTCGCATACTTAAAAGCCAAACAGCCCTATTGATTTGTTTGCTGTCCTCTTTCTTTCTGACAGTCTTTGCTCCTGACGCGCACTCCTTTGAAGAGGAAGATATGTTTGCATTCTTTTAACTGTGAGACGGAACTGTCATCTCTGTCTTGTCATGGAGCACAGTTTAAACTTTTGAAAAAGAGACAAATGTTTGTTTGCAGTGTTTTAATAACGTTCCTATCTCTCTACAACCTCCTGTGTTTCTGCGCAAATCTGTGACCCAAGCATGACAATATAAAAATAACCATATAAACATATGGTTTCTACTTCGCGGATTTTCTTATTTCACGGGTGGCTCTGGAACGCAACCCCCGCGATGGAGGAGGGATTACTGTATATAGTCTTTAGAAAAAGCTTATAAAAAAAGTAAAGATGACAAGGATGAATGTCGCAGGGCAGCATTTGATTTAACAATCCGTTAACTGACAATCGGATGAAAACTGGTCACACGTGTCTTTGTTTTCTTCACTGATGTTGCTCTTCTATCGTCGCTGTTTCTCTTCTTCTGACGTTGCTTTCAAATGAGGCATATTTATTATAAAGTTTCATGCTGTGGTTTCACAACATCTGATTGTTGCATGCACCTGATTGGCTGGCCATCAATATGATGGATGAATTTTGCTCAAACTTTTTAATCTGTCTTTTCCCAGACTGTAAACCAAATTGTTGTCCCAGATGTCCATCCATAAAGTAATCAATATCCTGAGGTATGGCTCAGTCTTCCTTTCCCAGGCTGTAATACCATTTTAGCACTATGCTGTGAACAACTGTTATAAAAGTGAGGTGTAAGGGAAGAGGATATGCCTTTTTATTATAATGCCTCTTACATCTGAATTCATCTTGTTGGGATTGAGCAAAATATAATAATAAAAATATAGGGAATAATTTGTAGATTTTATACACCATAACAACTATAAAACTCTAAATGAACATTTTAAACTTGTCTAACAAGCATTAAAAAATGTTTTACGTTTTATTTGTTAAGACCTGAAACAAAAACAAATTAACATACTAATACTCAACAATTAATCATACCTACTGCTAAAAATGGTAAGGTGCCTGTGTATGGAAAATGAAATTTCTTTATGGAAATACCAGCCATTTAATTTGATTTATATGAAATATATTTTTTTCTTACATGAGGAGGCCATCATTTGAATCTAAGTTTTAAGGGGTTGGTAAAGGATATGGAGGAGTGGTGGAATAGTGGTTAGAAATCCCATGATTGGTAGTTTTCCCCCGATGTCTACACAGGCTTTCCTCTGATATGCTCAAAGACATACAGTACATGTTAGAGTAACCGATGACTCTAAACTGGGTCCTGTGTGACAGTGGATGCCTCCATGATCTGTGGTGGACTAGCACCTCATTCAGGGTTGATTCTTGTTTTGCAACATATGCTGATAGATGAGGTTCTAGCCCCAAGCAACCCTGACTTGAATTAAGTGTCTTCGAAATTTATGTACAGTATGCCTAAATGATAAAAGACCTAGGAGCAGCATCTTTTCAAAATTGTGAAAGATGTCACTTATAAAACTGATAACCTGTGTCTGTTTGAAAGCAAGGGAATATACAGTACTACATCTTACAAAATAATAAAGTACTATGCTAACCAAGTAAATAAGGTCAAGCTTTGAGGTTTCTTTAAGATTTTAAAGTATATTTGACAGGCTTCTCTATGTCAAGTTTATGCAAGAAATTAATTATTTCTGGACACTACACACCAATATCTCTAGCAAGCTATTTTATATAATCATGATAATGATAATCCTCTTGATCTGATCCTTGTATCATGATGCTCTTCCTGCCAATGTGAGTCAGCAATCCGGAGGTGGAGAGAACTTAAGTCTAGGTCATTAGAGATGTCTGCCTGCTCTCCGGTTACAGACAAGAATAGATGAGTTTCACCAAAATCATTGTTAGTTTATTTTTCTCAATATCCATCCATGTTCTTTACTAGATTTCTCCTGGTCATAGTACTGAAGAGTCTGAGCTTATATCACCAACAAAAAAATCAAATGACAGGTACTGTAAGTCCTTTACAAGGTATAGTAATGCACACAGACGTACTGCATCACAAGTATTACTTCCAGACAAGAATGTTTTGGCACAACTCTTGCAATAGTTCATCTTTCAGATGGAATGCTTTGTGATGCAGGCTTAACACTTCAAGATGGGTTTTAGATGGGGTGCTTGTCCTCAGAATTGACTTACATCAGACACACAGCACAAGCAATCACTTGCCAGTGCATTTCTGGGTGGTGGCCGACAGTTGCAAGGGTGTCTTTTCAACAATTCATCATCAAAATGGTAAATAATGTGTTCATGTACCCCCGCTAAAGAAATGTGCCTGAAGCAGTGACATAAATCGCCTATGCCATGGATCAATTCCATATTCATGCTACCTGCCAAGGAGACATGCATCACACAATTACTTATAACAATTATTGTTATTATTATTATAACAATAACTTTATTTATATAGCACCTTATCTTACATTTACATGCATCTCAAGGTGCTTACTACAGATTAATAAACAAAAACAAAGATTTACCACATTTACTTGGATTATCATCATTCAATACTATGATCATTTGTAATAAATGTAAGTATACTAAATACAAATATTAAGGGTGATAAATATTAAGAGAGAAACGTCTTTACAAACATGGAAAGAACACACTAAAGTCGTAAAGAAAACACTCCAAGCAAAATTCAAACTCAAAATCTAGTGCTTTATGGCAAATTTTCTGGGTCTCTGGTTTGTGCGGTTTCTATTCTTTTTAGTTTATTTTTTTTATTGAAGGATTTTGAATGGTTTCTTTGATTGTGAGTGTGGTTTGGCATGTATAGAATTATGTGATGATAACATCATCTGCGTATGCAATGTATATGCATCACAGTGCCATGCCATTGCTACACAAGTGTGCACTGCGACGATGCTGGTCCGCTCCACGCTCCCATCGTCCTTCTGGGAGCCCTGAATCCAACACCATCGGTAATGTCACCGAGATGAGCTGACATATGAGGACAATTCTCAAATGAAGCCAGGGGATAATTTCCAAAAGTGCCAAAGTGCTTTTATTTCACAACAACAAACAGTGTTCAAACAAAAAGTGCAGTGCATCGTAGTTTCAATAAATATTCCATAAAACAAGTGCAAAGTGGGGATAAAAACAATAAATAAGTCCTTTAAAATCTGAGGTTAAAATCAGAAGTTAAAATGCAGTCTCTCTTATTACGATCACAGCCCACTTCCGTCTCTCATTCTCCCCAGCTCACCCATTGCCCCCACAGCCGGCGGAGACCCAACAGCCATGAGCTCTTTTCGGCCGACCACCGTCTTGGCTTCCTTACGGACATCACTGCCAGACCCTCCGAGGTCGGCTCTCCTCCCTTCTTCCTTCGCGCTCACGCAGTCGCTCCTCCAATCCCTCGGGAGGCCATCTGCCTTGTTCACCCCACTCACCCGAAAATTTAGTGGGGTGGATTAGCCCCTAGAGTGCCACAAGCAAACGCTCCTTCACGGGGCCCCAGCTCATTCTGCTCCTCCTTCCAGGTGGCCAGATCCTCCTGCTAAGACTGCTCTTTCCTGTCCTTTAACCTCCTTTATCTTCCTCTTTTCCTCAATCCATCTATCCCTCATTTCCTGGTGCCAACCCGTGTATATACATCCACCGGCACCTCCGTGGGCGCAGCGCCTTAATCACACGCCGCAGGAAGCCAATGAAGCAATTGAGAACAATCGCACCCACACGTGTAGGTGCGACTCGCTCCAACTACCTCATTAACTCCCCGCGGTCGTGAAATCGCGCCCACGGGGAACAACACGGCGATACGGATTTAAAACCTGGCTCTTTTTTTTGAAGCCGCAGACCCGCTATACCACATGCACACTGAAATGCATGAGATGTCATAATTGGCACCCTATAAATTCAGACTAAAGGCACAGTGCCTTCTCTAATGTTTTATTACATATCACATAAAAAGAAAATGCTCACTTTTTTATTTTTTTTGGGGGGGGGGGGTGTTAAAAGAGCCTTTCTTTTATTATTGTTAGCACTGAAAGATCAGACTTATTATTATTTTTGTTTGTTTTTTTGTTTTGTCCAGCTAATTGAACAGCATTTCTGTGATCTCACCTAGTGGCTTTCTGAGGGTTCTTTATTTTGGTCTGGCTGCAAGGCAGTAACAGGCTTTTGTTTTTCTCATTCTGCCAAGCTTCTGGTCTACTGTTTGTTCTTTGTTTGTCTGAAGATGTAATGAACAAAACAGATTACGTGCTCCTACTTGTTCATCTTGTCTCCACAGTCTGTAGCCCACAGCCATCCACAAATGAAATGTCCTGTGCTTCTGCTCAGTCTGCCAGTCCCCCTCCTTGGTGGCACCTGTCTTTTATTTTTTTCTTGTCTGCCTTTAGCCTTGGTAATCTCTTGAGCATTTTGTGCCTCCTCCATTTCTATTTCTCTGTACAGCTCTCCCATTCCACCTAAGCATAAACTCACCTGTGCCTCTCGGCCAGTCTGCTTCTCCACTTGCTGCTGCTCTATTTGGTCTTTTCAGGGCTTCCTTGTGAGTTTTTACTTGTTCTGAATCGGGCAAGCCCATAATGATGGTTTTGTTTGTTAACAATGACTTCCCTCGACATTAAGCCCTAGCTCTTCCAGTTGCTTACTATGCTGAGTACATGTAATTTTCCTGTAACTAGTCCTGCTTTGTTTTTGAACACGGTCTATGTACTGCATTAGAAAAATAGCCAATCCAAAAATAACACACGCAGTTCTATAGAAAACCAAGAAAAATACATTTTTGTTTCTTTTCATTTTGCCCAAGAGAACTGTTATACTGTGAAGAATCAATGCTACTTGTACTTGCATTTCAACATTACATTTCAGCTACAGTTTGCACCTTATAATATCCATCCATCCATCCATCTATTATCCAGCCCGCTATATCCTAACTACAGGGTCATGGGGGTCTGCTGGAGCCAATCCCAGCCAACACAGGGCGCAAGGCAGGAACAAATCCCGGGCAGGGCGCCAACCCACCACAGACCTTATGATATGCTACTGTAACTGTAATTTTAAATATCATCTTTGTATGTGACATCATTCAGCTTTTGAAAATATTGATTCAAATGTATTGCTGAATAGAATCATTTATGGTTTCAACAAGAATGTGCACAGACGGACACTTCATCATGAAGTACAATCTACCATTCCGTATTTGCACACTGGCCACCTTTCTTTCCACTTATGTCATAACTGTGCTAAATATTTATTCAACAACATTTAGTTATACAGCACATTTTCGATACAAAATGCGTAGCGCAAAGTGCTTTACATAATATAAAAGAAAAATTACAATTCCGTAGATGGTAAATGGTAGAGTTCTTGGCAAAACTAAACATAAATTAAGTGTAAATTAAATTAATGTTAACTTCTACTCAGATTTGACATCTTTTTGACCAATCTTTATGAACTTTTCTTGGACATTGTAGGGGTTTGAAACGCTACCAGTAGCCACAATCAGCATTGAGTGAAAAAAATAAATACATAAAGTCAAGTGAGAGCAGCATGCAGTCGGGACACATGTGATGATTTGTACTTATATCAAAGCACATCCATTTAAGGGGCGGCAAGGTGGTGCAATGGTAGCACTGCTGCCTCGCAGTTAGGAGACCCGGGTTCGCTTCCTGAGTCCTCCCTGCGTGGAGTTTGTATGTTCTCCCCGTGTTTGCGTGGGTTTCCTCCCACAGTCCAAAGACATGCAGGTTAGGTATATTGGCGATTCTAATTTGTCCCTAGTGTGTGCCTGGTGTGTGTGCCCTGTGGTGGGCTAGCGCCCTGCCCCGGATTTGTTCCTGCATTGCGCCCTGTGTTGGCTGGGATTGGCTCCAGCAGACCCCCATGATATAGCAGGTTGGATAATGACTGACTGACTGACATCCATTTAAGTCTGCATTAACAAGTGTCATGATGTGATGGCACCTGGGCACATTAAAAAACACAGGGGTAAATGTGCTGGTGATGGGTCACACAAACAACATTCAGAATAGACCAGAAATGGATAGCATTCACATTTAACATGAATGGAAGTGCAAATACGTTTTCTATCCACATACCAAAGTCAAGTCAATGGAAAACAAAAAGAATCATATAGGGCACTGGCAGCAGTCAGGTTTGCTGCATAAAGGCGGCCAGGCCTGACATTTGTACAGCTTTAAAAATTGTGCAGAGTGGCAGCAGAGGTGTACGACATCACACTTCCGTCTCCTTCATCAGACTGTCACATCCTTAGCATCAAGTTAAACACTAGGAAAGGTATGTTATCTTCTTTTAATTTTTTCTTTGTTCTTGCCCTTTGAGCAACCCTAACTGCAGGTGCAATACATTGTGGTACATGGATAATGTGAGTGGACACTAGAGGCACATTTTAATACCTGGTGTAAATGCAATCCAGCTTAATTACAAACAGATGCAATCTATATATTTAAAGTATTTAAAACACACATTAAAAGGTGGGTCTTTGAGAAAACTAACACTCATTGCAGACTTAAGTAACATGTTTTGGATACTGATGGAGATGGCTACTTTAAAAAGATCCAAGGACCAAATCTGACCGGCAGCAATTAGGCCTTCCAAGCCTGACAGACTGGTCAGCCTCACCTGGGCATTCTTACATGAGGAAAAGTTATTCACTAGGGTTATGATGTGCCATTTTAGAAGATTTGTTGTGGCAGGTTTCAACAATAGCCGTTGACTTCATGTGCCTTTAAACATCAAAGCAGGGGGATAGAGCAGCACCCTAGTATGCCAGAAAGGGAAAACAAAAATTAATCCAGTGACTGTGAAAATTAAAAATGTCAATCATTAGAACTGTCCTGTGGTTAAACTCTGTGCGAAACAGCCTTGCCATCCATAATCAATAAAAGGAAAGCTTAAAAAAATGCAATGATGTATGGTTAGTCTTTCAATATCAATGTGCTATAAGTAAATTATGAGAAGACCACATTACGTAGTGTGAACAGGCTGAACGCACCCTGAAGCAGACGTGGTCGCTCCTCCGAAACCCCCAATGGGAAGCAAATACAGTTTTTTACCTCCTCTTTGCTAGATCAGCTGCAGGCTTGTTGCTGTTGCCGTGCCGCGTGATCTGCAAAGAGGAGGTGAAAAACTGTATTTGTTTCCCATTGGATTACCGTTTAAGAGGGGGTTTCGGAGGAGCGACCACGTCTCCTTGGGGGTGCGTTCAGCCTGTTCACACCAAGTATGTCTTAGCAGTGCTTTGAAATGTTCAAAGTTAGTAGCCTGATGTAATTCTATCTGTGAATTATTCCACATTTTAGGTGCCTAAAAGTAAAAACCATCATCACGCTTGAAACATTCAATAAGCAAATGTATGAAACTCTTAGATTATGATTAGGGATTTATAGGGACTAGCATTCCAAAAAAAAAAAAAGAAAGAAGGTGCTAGATTGTTCAACAAGGAGTATTTTAAAATCAATCCTAAAAGACATAAGTAGCCAATGTAATGATGCTAATACTGGAGAAACTCATTCTTTTTGATTAAAATTCTTGCTGCTGCATTTTTACATTTTAGGCTGCAGCCAATTTATATCTTTGGCAGACGAGAAAAAAAATGCATTTCCGAGATCTAGCTGACTAAAAACAAAAGTATGAGTTAACTTTTCAGCATCTTGCAATAACATCATACCATATAAAAATCAAACTCTTGCCTTTTCTTAAAATGAGAAATAATAGTCTTAATAATATATAGTTCCTCAAGGCTCTGGATGTTGTAGGGCTGTCTTGGTTGACACGTCTCTGCAACATCGCATGGACATCAGGGACAGTGCCTCTGGATTAGCAGACCAGGGTGGTGGTCCCCCTCTTTAAGAAAGGGGACCGGAGGGTGTGTTCCAACTACAGAGGGATCAAACTCCTCAGCCTCCCTGGAAAAGTCTATTCGGGGGTTCTGGAGAGGAGGGTCCATCGGATAGTCGAACCTCGGATTCAGGAGGAACAGTGTGGTTTTCGTCCTGGTCGCGGAACAGTGGACCAGCTCTACACCCTTAGCAGGGTCCTGGAGGGTGCATGGGAGTTCGCCCAACCAGTCTACATGTGTTTTGTGGACTTGGAAAAGGCGTTCGACCGTGTCCCTCGGGGAATCCTGTGGGGGGTGCTCCGGGAGTATGGGGTACCGGACCCCCTGATAAGGGCTGTTCGGTCCCTGTACAACCAGTGTCAGAGCTTGGTCCACATTGCCGGCAGTAAGTCAAACCCGTTTCCAGTGAGAGTTGGACTCCGCCAGGGCTGCCCTTTGTCACCGATTCTGTTCATAACTTTTATGGACAGAATTTCTAGGCGCAGCCAGGGTGTTGAGGGGGTCCGGTTTGGTGGATCTCAGGATTGGGTCACTGCTTTTTGCAGATGATGTTGTTCTGTTTGCTTCATCAGGCCGTGATCTTCAGCTCTCTCTGGATTGGTTCGCAGCTGAGTGTGAAGCGGCTGGGATGGGAATCAGCACCTCCAAATCCAAGACCATGGTCCTCAGCCGGAAAAGGGTGGAGTGCCCTCTCAGGGTTGGGAGCGAGATCCTGCCTCAAGTGGAGGAGTTCAAGTATCTTGGGGTCTTGTTCACGAGTGAGGAAAGAATGGAGCGGGAGATCGACAGGTGGATCGGTGCGGCATCCGTAGTGATGCGGGCTCTGCATCGGTCTGTCGTGGTGAAAAAGGAGCTAAGCCGTAAGGCAAAGCTCTCAATTTACCAGTTGATCTATGTTCCTACCCTCACCTATGGTCATGAGCTATGGGTAGTGACCGAAAGAATGAGATTGCGATTACAAGCGGCTGAAATGAGTTTCCTCCGCAGGGTGTCTGGGCTCTCCCTTAAAGATAGGGTGAGAAGCTCAGTCATCCAGGAGGGGCTCAGAGTAGAGCTGCTGCTCCTCCGCATCGAGAGGAGTCAGATGAGGTGGCTCGGGCATCTAATCAGGATGCCTCCTGGACGCCTCCCTGGTGAGATGTTCTGGGCACGTCCAACCGGGAGGAGGCCCCGGGGAAGACCCAGGACACGCTGGAGGGACTATGTCTCCCGGTTGGCCTCGGAACGGCTTGGGATTCTCCCGGAAGAGCTAGAAGAAGTGGCCGGGGAGAGGGAAGTCTGGGCATCTCTGCTCAAGCTGCTGCCCCCGCGACCCGACCTCGGATAAGCGGAAGAGGATGGATGGATGGATGGATGGATAATATGAGTATCATTTGAAATTTACCATAACTCCTTAACTCTTTACATCAGCATTGGTTTACAAAGCTAGACGGTCAAACTTTTCTCTTAAGATTCTAACTAAAGTTTCTGATTTTCCTGCTTAGTTTTAGGAAATGTCTACTTATCATTCCCTAATTCCAGTAAGACATTCAATCAGAGTGAGAGCACAGAGATCACCTGGCACTCTATTTAGGTATAGTTGTATGTTTTTTGTCTGGATAACTACAATGATTTGCCTTATGTTTAGAAATGACCTGATCATAACAGGAGCATGTGAAGTGAAAATAATAAAAAGACTACAATTGATCCCTGAGTCACACCAGTAATCAATGTGTTTCCCTTGCACAGCCACCAATACATACAGTACAAAATAGTTTCTGCCAGTAATGTGTGATTGAAGCTATTTTTGAGTCCAACAGACTCAATAAGGTGGTTAATGAGAATTCCATGATGTATAGTACCTAATGCAGCACTCAAATCTAAGAGTGCAAGGACCGATATGTTATTCACATTAGCGTTGATCTGTAAATCATTAACTACTTTAAGAGCCGTTTTTGCACTATCATTAGATCTAAAACATGACTGGTACTTTTCAAGAAAATAATTGTTATTCAAGTAATCATTTAATTTTTGAAGATACACTGAAAATCCACTTTTTCAATAATTTGGTTAACAAAGGTAGACTAGAGAGAGGTCTTACCGCCCTTCCCTGTACTTCCGCCTTGGCTGTAATATGCGTTTAATTTTCTGTCACAACAGTGGGCAATCAGCAGAGTCTCCCCAGGAACTGATGTAATGTGTGGCGTTTAGCTGATAATCATGGCTGTGGCGTCTCTCCAGCAAATACTGTGCAGTTCCCCAGCAAGTATTTTAATCTGTGCTGGCGTGCAGCTGATTATTGTATGTGTGGCGTCTCCCCAGCAACGGATTTTATGCGCGCGGCCGCGAGTACCCAATCAGCACTCTCCCCAGCAATGATGTCCTTTATTAAAGAGTGCCCCGCACATGCGCACTTAACCAGAAGACACAGACACATGGACACACACAGGGATTTTATTAAAGAGGATATACAGTATATTTGACAGTACAGTATTGTCTTTTGTGTAAGTAGGGTGTTTTTCAGCAGATGTTTTCCAAATTGTCTGTCTCTCTCCAGTCTAAGGTTGTCTCCTGTCACCTCACAGCCTATGATGAATCACGGTCTAAACCTGTACTAATATTGGAGATCAAGAAATCTAAAATATATTTAGAAAACAAAGAAAACTAACTTCTAAGATGAAATATTAATTCTTTAATGCCACTTTGCAAAGCCCCATCTAAATAGTGTTTTAAGTGTCTGTTTTTGTCATCAGTGCTGTGTGGCTCTACTGCTGATAACAACAACAACAACATTTATTTATATAGCACATTTTTATACAAAAAGTAGCCATTTCCACAAGGCAGAAAGAAGTGTCAAATATTGCTTTTTTTTTTTTGCTTCTGCCCTGTTTTTGAGATTTTGGGGAAAACTCTTTAGTGATCGATGTTTACTAGTGCAGGCTTCTATAATAAGCATTCACAGATTTTTGAAAAAATAATAGAGACAATACTGGTTTACTTGAATGACTGCTAGTTGCCTCATTTAGCGTTTTACAAAATCCAAAAACATCATACCTAAGCATGGGTCTACAATTTCAAGAATTTTTATTATGACACCATGGATGCTTGTTCAGTTGTATTTTCAGTTTCTGGTAACAATTTGAAAATTGTATTACTTTATGAGATTTTAACATTTGACTTAATTTGTTTCTAAAGAATTATATGCTGCTTGGTCAAAAATAAAAATTAAGAATTTCACTGTGTTGTGATCTTGTATAGAGACCAGATGTCATGTATTCTTAAAAACCCGTGTTATGTTCTTATTTTCTAGTTCATTCATTTTCTTGTGTTATTGTGTAAGATAAAACCAATAAAGTTTGAATACTTTTAACTCTGAAAGAAAAGGACTTGCCTAATGTACTGTATACACTTACTGCATAAATTATTAAGAACACCTATACGCCTGCTTATCTTTGCAATTTTCTAATCAGCCAATCACGTGGCAGCAGCACAATGCATACAATCATGCAGATACTGGTCAGGAGCTTCAGTTAATGTTCACAACAAACACCAGAATGGGGAAAAAATGTGACCTCGATGATTTCAACCATAGCATGATTATTGGTGCCAGATGGACTAGTTTAAGTATTTCTGCCACTGCTGATCTCCTGTCATTTGCAGTCTCTGGTGTTTACTTAGAATGGTGCCAAATAACAAGAAAACATTCAGTGAGTGGCAGTCCTGAGGACAGAAATGTCTTATTGATGTGAGAGATCAGAGGAGATTGGCCAGAATGGTTTGAGCAGACAGAAAGGCTACGATAACTCATATAGCCACTCTGTATGACTGTGCTGAACAGTAAAGCATCTTGGAATACACAACACATTGATCCTTGAGGTGGATGGGCTACAACAGCAGAAGACCACATCAGGTCTCATTCCTGACAGCCATGAAGAGAAAGCTGAGGCTGTAGTTGGCCTAGGCTTATCAAAACTGGACAGACAAAGACTGGAAAAATGTAGCTTTGTCTGATGAATCCCAATTTCTGCTGAAGCGCACAGATTATATGGTCAGAATGTGGTTGCCACAACATTTATCCATGTGCCCAACCTGCTTTATGTCAAACATCCAGGCTGGTGGTGGTGTTGGTGTAATATGTGGGGAATGTTTTCTCAGCACACTTTGGGCCCATTAATACTGATCAATCATTGCTTGAATGCCATGGACTATTTGAGTATCATTGCCGATCGTGTATATTCGTTATGGCCACTATCTACCCATCTTCTAATGGCTGCTTCCAGCATGTCACAAAGCAAAGGTCATCTCAAACTGGTGTCATGAACGTGACAATGAGCTTGATGTTCTTTGGTGGCCTAGTCACTAGATCTGAATCCAATAGAACAACTTTGGAATGTGGCAGAGCAAATCTTGTTGATTGAATGTGAAGCTGATGATGCAATTAAGTCAGCATGAACCATAATTTCAAAGGAATGTTTCCAACATCTTGTGGAATCCATGCCTCAAAGA
The DNA here is from genome assembly GCF_900747795.2 of Erpetoichthys calabaricus. Lineage (NCBI taxonomy): Eukaryota > Metazoa > Chordata > Cladistia > Polypteriformes > Polypteridae > Erpetoichthys > Erpetoichthys calabaricus. The sequence continues at coordinate 57,562,342 of NC_041408.2, forward strand.
TTGTGTGCTGAGTGCAAAAGAAGGCTCTGCTCAGTATTAGTGTAGTGTTCCTAATAATTTCCTCAGTGAGTGTGTGTAATTCATTTTCACCATATATACATTTTTTGCCAGTTATATTATTATTTATCTAATTCTGTTATTGCATTCAATTCACATGTGCATTAAATGCAATATTTAGTTATTCTATTGTATGGTATTGTATTATAACCCAGCCACAGGGGATGCACAAACCAGTGTGTTTCTTTGGGCCGGTCCCAAGCCCAGATAAATGGGGAGGGTTACGACAGGAAGGGCATCCGGTGTAAAATTTTGCCAAATAAATATGCAGACAACAATTCAAATTTCCATACCGGATCGGTCGAGCCCCAGGTTAACAACGACCGCCACCAGTACTGTTAGTCCACAGGGTGCTGGCGGAAATTGTGCTACTGTTGGCCGAAGAAGAAGAAGAAGGTGAAGAAGAGTGGGGAGACGTGTCTGGAGGCAGGAGGAGATGAGGAAAGTAAAGAGAGTGGAACTGAGGGTAGGAACTTTGAATGTTGGCAGTATGACTGGTAAGGGGAGAGAGTTAGCAGATATGATGGAGAGAAGGAAGGTTGATATATTGTGCGTACAAGAGACTAAATGGAAGGGGAGTAAGGCCAGGTGGATTGGAGGTGGATTCAAATTATTCTATCATGGTGTGGATGGGAGGAGAAATGGGGTAGGAGTTATTCTGAAGGAACAGTAGGTCAAGAGTGTTTTGGAGATGAAAAGAGTGTCAGACAGAGCAATGATTATGAAGCTGGAAATTGGAGGTGTGATGATGAATGTTGTTAGTGCATATGCACCGCAAGTTGGGTGTGCAATGGGTGAGAAAGAAGATTTTTGGAGTGAGTTGGATGAAGTGATGAACAGTATACCCAAGGGACAGAAAGTGGTGATTGGAGCGGATTTCAATGGGCATGTTGGTGAAGGGAACAGAGGAGACAAGGAGGTGATGGGCAGGTATGGTGTCAAGGAGAGGAATGAAGAAGGTCAGAGGATGGTGGATTTTGCCAAAAGGATGGACATGGCTGTGGTGAATACGTATTTTAAGAAGAGGGAGGAACATAGGGTTATATACAAGAGTGGAGGAAGATGCACACAGGTAGATTACATCCTATGCAGAAGAGTTGATCTGAAGGAGATTGAAGACTGCAAAGTGATGACAGGGGAAAGTGTAGTTAAGCAGCATAGGATGGTGGTCCGTAGGATGATGTTGGAAATCAAGAAGAGGAAGAGAGTGAGGGCAGAGCCAAGGATCAAATGGTGGAAGTTGAAAAAGGAAGACTGCAAGGTTGTGTTTAGGGAGGACGTGAGACAGGCACTGGGTGGCAGTGAAGAGTTACCAGATAGCTGGACAACTACAGCAGATGTAGTAAGGGTGACAGCAAGAAGGGTGCTTGGCGTGACATCTGGAAAGAGGAAGGAGGAAAAGGAAACCTGGTGGTGGAATGAGGAAATACAGGAAAGTATACAGAGGAAGATGATGGCAAAGAAGAACTGGAATAGTCAAAGAGATGCAGAAAGTAGACAAAAGTACAAGGAGATAAGGCGCAAGGTGAAGAGAGAGGTGGCGAAGGCTGAAGAAAAGGTGTATGATGAGTTGTATGAGAGGTTGGACAGTAAGGAGGGAGAAAAGGACCTGTACTGATTGGCTAGACAGAGGGACCGAGCTGGGAAAGATGTTCAGCAGTTAGGGTGATAAAGGATAAAGATGGAAACGTACTCACAAGCGAGGAGAGTGTGCTGAGCAGATGGAAAGGGTACTTTGAATGAAGAGAACGAAAGAGAGAAGAGGTTGGATGATGTGGAGATAGTGAATCAGGAAGTGCAACGGATTAGCAACGAGGAAGTAAGGACAGCTATGAAGAGGATGAAAAATGGAAAGGCCATTGGTCCAGATGACATACCTATGAAAGCATGGAGGTGTTTAGGAGAGATGGCAATGGAGTTTTTAACCAGTTTGTTTACTGGAATCTTGGAAAGTGAGAGGATGCCTGACGAGTGGAGAAGAAGTGTACTGGTGCCGATATTTAAGAATAAGGGGGATGTGCAGGACTGCAGTAACTACAGGGGAATAAAATTGATGAGCCACAGCATGAAGTTATGGGAAAGAGTAGTGGAAGCTCGGTTAAGAAGTGAGGTGATAATTAGTGAGCAGCAATTTGGTTTCATGCCAAGAAAGAGCACCACAGATGCAATGTTTGCTCTGAGGATGTTGATGGAGAAGTTTAGAGGAGTCCAGAAGGAGTTGCATTGTGTCTTTATGGACCTGGAGAAAGCATATGACAAGGTGTTTCGAGAGGAGCTGTGGTATTGTATGAGGAAGTCGGGAGTGGCAGAGAAGTACGTAAGAGTTGTACAGGATATGTACGAGGGAAGTGTGACAGTGGTAAGGTATGTGGTAGGAGTGACAGATGTATTCAAGTTGAAGATGGGATTACATCAGGGATCAGCTCTGAGCCCTTTCTTATTTGCAATGGTGATGGACAGGTTGACAGACGAGATTAGACAGGAGTCCCCGTGGACTAGACCTGAAGGTCTACAGGGAGGTAATGAGACCAGCTATGTTATATGGGTTGGAGACGGTGGCACTTACCAGAAAGCAGGAGACAGTGCTGGAGGTAGCACAGTTAAAGATGCTAAGATTTGCACTGGGTGTGACGAGGAAGGATAGGATTAGAAATGAGTACATTAGAGGGTCAGCTCAAGTTTGACGGTTGGGAGACAAAGTCAGAGAGGCAGGATTGCGTTGGTTTGGACATGTGCAGAGGAGAGATGCTGGGTATATTGGGAGAAGGATGCTAAGGATAGAGCTGCCAGTGAAGAGGAAAAGAGGAAGGCCTAAGCAAAGGTTTATGGATGTGGTGAGAGAGGACATGCAGGTGATGGGTGTAACAGAACAAGATGCAGAGGACAGAAAGATATGGAAAAAGATGATCCACTGTGGCGACCCCTAACGAGAGCAGCCAAAAGAAGAAGAAGATTGTATTGTATTATAATTTGTCCATCATTTGTGAAAGCACCTTTAGGATTGCTGCAGTTTCGTTGTAGTAAGGGCAATGATAATACAGTAAAAGGACTCTGAATGTTAATACTTGGAGGGTCCTTCGGAAGCCTGGCACCCTCTAACATAGACATTTACTATTTGGCTGCCGTGATTCTTAACTTGCTGTGGTTTTCTTCATTTCATGAACGTGTATGCAACACTGGTCACCTTTGCGCTTTCTAAATTATTATATGCAGTTAGTTTAGTTTTCTAATATTACACTGCTTACCTCTTAGAGCACCCAGTTGACTTAACGTTATGGATTAATTCCGTTGCTCTTGGCTTCTTGCTTGTATGCATTGCCACTCCTTCACCTTCATGACATACAAATCTGTTGACACGTTGGTGAGAAGTCTTACTAAAACGGAATAATAACTTCATGTAGATTCTTTTATTCATTCAATAATCCTGGTCGGCATAGACGCCGCCGCCCCTCCCTTCGCAGGAATGAGCCGCAGTCGAGAAGCCAGTGAGCGCGAAGAGTGCGCGCGCATAAGCGACGAGGTCGCGTGCCGGTTGGGCACGCGCGCACACAATCTCTTCTTAGCTGCGCTCAGAGCCTCTCACAGGATCCAGCGCCAAAGAGATAGTTTAGAAGGCGCTTTCTGCCAGGGAAGGAGACGGCTCTCAGGATTACAAATCTTTGTCTGGCCGAGGTGTGCTTAATTATAGAGGATGCTAAAGAGTAAACTTTGTGTTTGGCACGGAGCGGAACCGTTACTCAACAGGCGCACAACACAGCCTTCTGAATTGGCTTGTAAGAAATTAAAGAAGTGCACCTAACATGGACAACGCGTCAGTGTCTCTCTTCCGAAATACATTTGGCAACCAGAGCATCAGTAACTTCAGCGATACCAGTGATGACCACTCTGGTGCCCTTAATATTTCCACTGGCAAACTCATTCTGGAAATCCTTATGATCCTCATGGGACTGGGCGCTGTGGCAGGTTTGTTAAGTCATTCTTTGAGTGCTTTGTAAGTGATTGTCTTTATCTGGAGGGTTTCAGAAAACAACTTGTCAAGTTACACAGCGTAAACAAGGGTAACTGTGAGCCCTTTATACAAAATTTCATAAAACAGTGTATCCGATTAACCACAGACACCACGAATTAGACATATCTGAATTTTGCTTTAAACAGGGACAATCCTACTTGTGTCTGTCCGGATCTGTGTGCTATTTTATCCAGCAATGATTTTCCAACAAATATACAAGACTTTTAAACTATTTCATTGCATAGTAAGAAATGGAGCGGTGGTTATTATTGAATATGATTTATAGCCAGACTTGTTTACTTCCAAGCTCGGAAAGCAGAAGTTGTTAACAATGATTCTCCGATATTATGATTACATTATGTCACATCATAGTTCACTGTAACAATCTGATGGAAACACTGACATGTGATAGAAATGCACAAACCAAGATAAACAAAGCTAATGGCAATAACAGCTTACTTAAGAAAAGTATTTCTCTTTCATGTTACCTTCGGGTGGAGAAATGTAACTTTGAAAATATATATTTTTTTCATTTAGTATTGAAATTAGCTATTTTACTCTAGTTTGTTGTCTTTTATTCTATGTAATGCTTTGTATCTCCTATATTTATTTGTTTAGTGTGCTCTGGCAGAAATATTTGTACCCAATGTTACATATACCCTGTTTTTTTATATAAGCACCTTAAGCATGGGAAATGTGCTATATAAATAAATGTACTATTATTATTATTATTATTATTATTATTATTATTATCATCTGCATAAAACTGTTGATTTAATTTTGAAAACGCAGACCATTATTAATACAATATTCATATTGAGGTGTTAGACACTTACTGTCTAGGTTCTGCTTACAGGATTCTGAACTGTGCAACATACAGTATGTCATGTTTTTTATAATGCTTATAAAAGCAAACATAGAACCCAAACGTCTGCAGTATTATGGTAGGCTATTTGCTACACAATGGCTGTAAAATCAGGTGTTTAGTAATTTAAGGGTCATCTTTTATTTGATAAGTTTTTTAAAACGTTTGTACTGTGTATATATTTTTATATACTGAAATATAAATTACTTTCTCTTATTTCATATATTAACACATTTACTTGAAAATCCATTGAGAACAACATTGGTACAAATACACTTAGTGCTACAGAAGGAAGGATGTTAGGAGTGGTGTTCAGCATAAAAATAATTGCTAAAATTCTGTACTGCTTCAAAGCTAATGGTTGTTTTTATTTGATCTACAGGTAACATTTTGGTAATCATAATTGTTGCAGCCACAAAGAATTTCCACTCTGTGACCTCCGTATTAATTATTAACCTGGCTGTGAGTGACTGCCTTGTGGGAATTGGGGTGATGCCCTTTGTTGCAATGACGGTGATGTACGATGGATGGGTCCAGTACACTGTAAATATATATATATATATTTTTTTTTCATTTTTGTTCTGTTTGTTGTCACTGAGACACTTATGATTGGTATAGGTTATCTGTTTTGATTTGTAGTAGTTTTTTTTTTTTTTTTTACTATTGCACATTTACATTGTTATAATCACAGGTGGATCATGTTAAAGTCACTGGTCATTAGGAATTTTGTACACTTACTTATACACATGCACACACACACACACACACACACACACACATATAGATTTATTTAGGTGTATATATACTGCATAAAGCATACTTAGCATATGAGAGATTTGACTGGCCCAGCGCCCACTCTAAATTTTAACTGTACATTTGTTTTCTGCTGATATACAAGTCTAAACTGTTTTTTCTGTCAGCACCATTGTGAAGAGCTAGTACACTTCACAAGTATCAAAATACCACAAAGAGTGAGTTTTGACCAATATGAGAAAATATTCTCCTTCAAAAATAATGTTAATTACTTCGTTGTGGCATGATTTCATTATGCCACCTGGCAACTAGGAGACCAGATATAAAAACAGGAAGAAAAGCAGAGATTACATCAACTGTCTTAGACAATAAACCTGGTTGCACAGGTGGTTGTTTTAAATCTCTTCCTGTATCTCAGAGTCAAGGATATTTCCAAGTCGTATTTCAAGTCATACAGCTATATGCAACAATATCATATTTACTTGGAGGTTTTAAATTGATGTTTCTTTGTCATTTTTTATATTATATGCCAAGCATAGAGATTGTATTTATTTAAATTGTTAACTGATATAACTTTGATTAGGTGTCTATCCCCGTAGCCAGTTTAAGTTGTTTCAAATTATTGGCTCATTTTCTATTTGCACACCCTTTACTCCACACATTTCATTTGTTGAAATGACAGTTTTTGTCCTGGAGGCCAGGTTGGAATATCAGTTCTTTCATCAACAAACAATATATGTCATTCCATATATTTTGTAGTGAAATAAAACAAACAAAATTGACCTCAATGGGAAGACTGATATTTGATGTAATACTTACACACTCTATTTGAGGAGTACACACCTACTTGAAATTTTACTTGTAAAGTCAGGGCCTAATTTGACTCTATTAATAAAGAACTTACATTAAAATGAGCGTGTGTACGCTCTTAAAAAAGGCAGAGAAAGTTTAATACTCAGACATAAATATCTCAAGGGATTGCAACATATGATGATGTGGAAGTATCTTTCTAAAATGAACATGCAGAATGTGCAAGCGAATAAGATGTCTTAATTTAAACACAGGTGAAGAAGAGGTCATGGCATGAAAAACAGCAATACAGGAATAACTTGAATAAGTAAGAATACTGTTATGTGACATGGAAAAGATAAGGTTAGAATTTGCAATGCAGATGATAGACTGGAAAATGGGGAGACTAAGGCTCTTGACCCTGCTATTAAAGTGCATGTAGGAAAATCTATTGGAAATCTTTATAGAATTATACTGTATGTGAAACTGAAATTGCTTATAAATACATGCACACAATATATATATATATATATATATATATATATATATATATATATATATATATATATATATATATATATATATATATATATATATATATATATATATATATAATATGTAATATATACTAGTATGTAAGTACTGTATGTATATACAGTATGCACACACACAATGCACTCACTCTAAGGTGGTCAGTCCAGAATGATTTCGTGTGCTGTAATGTTGTGGAGAATGTTTTGTTTGCACCCTTTGATTCTGTTAATACCAATCAATCATCACATGAATTCCTCTCCCTATTTGAGTATTGTTGCTGACTTTTGTATCCCTTCAAACTCACTGTTTCCCCATCTTCTAATGAATACGTCCAGGATGATAATGCACCATGTTGTCTCACACTGTGACTGCAGTGGATCTTTCAGCTGCACACTCATGCTGTGAATCTTCCTTTCTACTTCACCCCATCGGTGATCAATTGGATTCAGATCTGGTGACAGGGAAGGCCACTGATAAACACTGAATTCACTGTCATGTTCTTGAAGCCAGCCTAGGACGACTTTTACTTTGTGACCTGGTGCATTATCATGCTGGAAGTAGTCATGAGAAGATGGGTAGATATGAAGGGATGCACATGGTCAGCACCAGGCCGTGGAATTCAAGTAATGATTGATTGGGACTATTAATGGACTCAAAGTGTGGCAACAAAACATGCTCCGTACCATTATACCACACTTAGTCATTCTGGACCAACTTAGAGTCCTCTATCAACTTATTTGGATGCTTTTGGGATGCAAAAGGAAAACCCTTGTAGGCACTGGAAGAATGTACATAGACAGGTGTATTGACCACTGTGACACCATGCAGTCCATAAATTAACCAGCAAAAAGAATAACAAAACTTAATTCTGAAAAGTAGGAAATAAGCTAATAACCCAATTTATAATATACTATATGTATAAACCTTTATCAGGTATATACTACAATACTGAATTTGTTGCTCTTAAAGGTGTTTTTTTAAACCCAAGACTGTATGTTTTGTAGTAATGCCAATTAAGATTTTAAATCCATTATGCATTATATTAACACTTGCAGTTTACAGGATGTAGTATGTTTTTGTTGTAATAACAGGACTTTTTGCATTGTTTTAAGTAACCTCTTTTTCTTCTACATGATTTGCTGTTCTGCTCAAAATATTTTTTGATTGGTTTCCTCGGAGTCTCTCACAACTCCTCCCACTTTTGTGAACCCTGTATTTTGAAGATCACTGTCCCGGTGTTTAATACCAACAGGACTGTTCAATAAAATGAATTCCATAGTGAAGACTGAATTTCTAGCAGAGACACATCCCTTTTAATCGTGCTGTGCCAGTGCATTCTTCTCCGGCTGTCTTTACTCCTACACACAAACACATTACTCTGTATCAGTGAAAATTCTGAAGCTTGTCTTGTTGAACTGACAAACAAAATAATGTCTATTCTAACAAACTGCAAACGGCCATATCTTGCAAAGAAGTGTGTATTCACTATCTGGCAAAAAAAGTGTGTTGGATGTGGATAACCAGCTCTTATCAAGCTTTGTGGTTTGCACATTTATTGAAAGAGCCAAAAATATCAAAACTCATAAATAACAGTATTAAACAGCCCACCAGTGTCAAAGAATGCACAGACACTCTTTTTTATGGGAGTGTAATAAATTAGTTGGCAACTCTAATAAAATATTTAGCTTGCGCCACAGCATTTAACGTTACCTAGGCTTTATTCCCTTTTACTATTTTAATGTTTTCCTGACAGCCAGTGTTTCCATCTCAGGTGATGTTCACATTGTACTAAAGTGCTTATTTACCTTTTCAGGAAATGTAGTAGATTTGCTAAAGTAATAAATACCAATCGATGTATGTATTTCTGTTTATTTTTGCAGAACCTGTGTCTTTATGTTGGATACACATCTTCTTTGTACTGCACAGCCTCCGTTTTGACACTTGCAGCAATTGCATTGGATCGCTACCATGCTATCATAGACTGCTTACATTACAGCTCCCAAAGCACTGTATGGAGAACAGCAGCAGCTGTGATATGGATATGGCTTCAAGCTGCAATAACTAGTTGTCCACCTTTATTCGGATGGAGTAACATCAGATATATTCCACAAATGTACAGCTGCTCAGTGGAATGGTCTAATAGCCCAAGCTACACGGGGTTTATGGCAGCCTTTTCCTTTTTGTTTCCTGCTTGTGTGATGATGTTCTGTTACATAAAAATAGTAAGAGTTGCCAGAAGTCATGCCAGAAGGATACATGATATGGAAAATCACCTACAAAAAATTGAACCACATACATCTGAAATGGAGAACCCTAGTTTCTCTCAGCTGATTTACTATGTAAACTTAAAGCTGTTACCAGAATACTATTTGGATGATGCCTCTAGCATTTCAGATCAATCCTGTCATTTGCATACTTTGAGTCCAGCGAAGAAGCACTCTTTTTCCAGACACAATGCCCACACCCGGGAACATCATGGAGTATTTCGACTCTTCCTTGTGATATTTGCCTTTTTTTGTTGCTGGATGCCTTACATTACTGTTGCACTTGTACAAGCAATAGAAGCTGCCACAGCTCGGAAACCCACACAAATCCCACCAAATATCATAACTTTTGTATATTGGCTTGCTCTGTTCAATTCAGTCATAAATCCTCTTCTCTATGCATTACTTAGCAAACGTTTCCGGAAAGCACTTAGAAATCTTCATGAAAAACTATTAGTAAGGGTAACTGGTCATGCAGGAGAGCATGTGGGATCTGATCTGCCCCTTTCCATGCCCACCAGGCAAAGAACAGGTTCAAGCATTACCACTGTTTCTCGGGACAGGTGTGGCAGCACCTCAGTATTTTCCATCGACTCTTTTACACCATCTGGTGGCAGAGAACACTTTCATGACTACTTGCCAGGAAATATAAGTAACCCATCTTATCCCTCTACACCAGAAAGAGGAAACTCTAAAGAACTGAGTGGTTACTCTGGACAGCTTTTGGAAGTACCTAAAATATCAATGGAAAATGATAGACTTATTGTTAGAGCATCTGCATGTGAATCACAGTCCACATTTGTATTTGGGCCAATAACAATTAAAGTGGAAGAGGAGTCATGAATTAAAAATTAACCAAACTAATAATCATGGAGCACAGAGCATTACTCAGCTTCACGTGGTATTAAAGTGTAAATAGAGAACTGCTTTTGAAAAATATTTAAAAGCCAAAAAGTTAATGAGAATAAGCATGGTGTATGTCGTTTTGTAAAAGATTCATTCAAAAAGACACAGCAAAGCCCATTAGCAGGCACATCAATGAAACAATGATTTAGCAGATTGTAGGAGAGTTTGCAGTTCATTTCTTAGACTCCTTCAGCTCTGTTCTGTTACTGTAGATTTATTCACTAATCAGGTGGCTTCCATTTCTGTTCTAGCCTGATGCCGCCCAGGATAACAATTTGTTTGTTTGCTGATTTGCTGGACTTGATGAATATTGACAATCATATCTTGTGATGCGTGTGCATGTGCTTATTACACATACACACGCCTAGAGTAAGTGAGTGTTAATTTGTAATTAAAGAAAAATTTGAGGTACAGCCAATCAGTCCAATTTTCTGCTTTCCCTTATTCTTGTTATGGTCACAGATAACTGGAGTCATTGAACATTATAAAATTCATTTGGATGATGTTTGCAGAACTATGTTTTTGTGATTTTTCTACACTTTTACTTAGTAATAAATATGGCACACATCTGTAATGGGGCTTTGACATTTTTTAAACCAAGTTACTTGAATAATGCCTAAATGAACATCTTTACCTACTGAAAAAATCAGTTATTCTTTCCGGTTTCAGTTGGGTTTGTGTTTAACTTTTTATACTGTGTAGATATCATTTTTCAGTACAGAAATTCAAGCACTAAATTATTATTTTTCCTTAAGCAAATGACAAATTTATTAGGCTGTTTAGTCTAACACAAAGATATGAAAAGGCACATCTCCTGTAAACCATGTTATTTATGGCCGGTTTTGTATAAAACATTTAAAACATTCAGTACTAAAAAAGACAAAGAGAGAGCGTAAATTTGTCTTTAGAAGAACAGTATCGGCTTTATTGTGTTTAAACAGTCCAGACTATGTCATTTGAAACTGAAACTGGGATACTATTCCAGTTTATGCACAAAGATGTAATAGTGTGTTTTGTTTTGCTTCCAAGATAATGTTTGTTTCCCTTTATTAATTTTTGTAGTGTAGTTAGAAATTTTATTGTAAATTTTGTTTAATAAAAATATTTTATATAAAAATTTTTTAAATAATTCTGTAGGTGAAAACAAACTCAATAAAAACTTTTTTTATCCATGTGAGCATGTGATTTCTCACATCATAATTTTAAATGCCATTTATTATACTAATTTGAAGGCTAAAATGTAGTACATGCTGTAAGTATTTTCTCTTAAATATGGGGTTTTCAGACCAATGATCAATTAAATGGCAAAAGGGAATTGTTTTGTTCATGATATGTACTTTTTCCAAAAACTAAAACACCATGTGTTATGTCTGAATAGTAGCTGGTCTTTTACACTAGTGTAACACAAAATACATACATGATTCACTTTTATGTGCTTAACAGATCTTCAAAATGAATGATATCTTCATTATGTGAAGACAGCCAGCCAAATGATTGTTTCATTTTTGGCATATTGCACTGTTGATATGTAATTATACCATTCACTCATGCAGAGTGATATCTGACCAACGTGGAGAAGATAAATAATAGTAAATACATTTGCAAAATAAAAACTAGTCCTATTTGTGAGGCAATTGATAAACATTCAAGAAAAATCCTACTAAACATTACATTTCATTAGGGGATCCTTGGATTTATATATCTATCTATCTATTATAAAAAGAAATCCTGTCCTGGAAAGCAAAAAGCAAGTCTACGATACGTGATCTTCTCGTAAAACATTTTAAAGACCCGCAAGACCAAAGCCACGCCCTACTTACAATCTACCAAATAGGACAATAGGCAGCAAAACATTCAGTCTTGTGAAGGATTTGAGCACACACAGATCCAGGGCTCTCAGCGCATATAAAGCGTATAAGGTACGTTATAAATTAAATGTCGACATCTAAGCGAAGAAGACAGCAGCGTGGAGAAAAGAGACTCAAATGCATTGGACAGAAAAAAGAGCAAAAAAGAATAATCAAGGTGCAAATTCAGAAAATAAGGAAAGTAATTATCAGCCCAGAACAAGTGGAATTGAAATAAAAGCACGTCCAATCCGGCTCAGAATTAAAAGACAATGAGTTAAAGAAAGTAGAACTTCATAAAGACATTTACAAACGTTGACGCTAAACACATGCAGAGCAGGTTAGAGACTATGAAACCAGTGAAATTAAAAGGCTCAAAAAAAAATCGGCACTATACACATGTGGAGAAAGTTAAAGGATATGAAAGTAGGAAAATAAGAAAATATAAAAAAAAAGAAAGTAAAGATCGCAGTAGCGCAAACAAACAAACTGCCTCATTTAACTATGCACCAGTCTAACTTTGGTTTTGCACAATAAATACTACACTATTGCACCTTAACACTTAATTCTACTTTATACCCATAATTTTACTTATTTATTATGTTCTACTATACTGCTACCTTTCAATCTATGACTTTTTGTTAATCTAACTGATATTCTTCTAACTTTGCACAGTTTTTGATAAGCGGATCAGGATGCATTTCACTGTGCGTTGGTCCTGTATAACTATGCATGTGACAAATAGAGAATCTTGAGAATTTCAAAAACGGAGTTTACCGCACATGCATTTATTGGTTACTTTGTTAATGTGTATATATTTACCTGTCTGCTTATTTAAAAAGCTACATTTACACCAGGAGTCAAAAACGTTCTGTCTAGCCCTTGTACAAAAACCTAGACAAAAGCTGGGGTATCACCTTTGTAACCCCATGTACCTTTGGAACTGTGAGAGGAAAATAGCACAACTTTACAGACAGGGGTCCAATGCAGAACTCTACTTACTTTGTTACTTTGTAAAAAAAAATTATTAAATGCTGATGATGTAGATCGTTTTGTCTGTGCTGAAATTCCAAACAGAGAAACCTATCCTGACCTCATTAAAAAGATTCAGCATATTGGGACTCATTACAAGATTACAAATATTGTTTTTACAGAAGTTCTGAAATAAAAGTGAAACTAATGAAATAGCAACAATTCAAAGAAAAAAAAAATCTTAAAAGTGTGTATCCGGAAAACCAAACACAGGGGTTGGCGAGCAAAAACGAGCAGGGGGCGAAGCTAATATGGCTAATATTACAAGATAGTCAAATGTTATAAACTATTCAAACATAACACATAGTGTTTTGCTTTTTTGAAAACGTACATATCATGAACAAAATAATTCCCTTTTGCCTTTTAATTGGTCATTAGACTGAAAATGTAATGCATATCAAATGACAGATTCACAGAATACTTACATTAAAGGCATAAGTTTGATTTACTAGTGTATGCCTTTATATGTCAAGAAAAGTTTACTGGAAACATTAGTGCTGTCTAGGTAAGTATTTCAGTTTTTTTTTCATGCATATTAGTAATATTTAATACATACACATACAAGTCTTTGTGATTTAGTTCCCCACTTTTGTATTTTTCTTATATTGTTGCTGTGATTATTATCATATAAAACGTTTCATTTATTCAGGTTAAGGTAAGAAGGAACAGCTAGTGTTCCTTCCTGACAGAGTGTACTGGACTTTTGTCATTTAGTATAGATTTGGTATTTTTCAAGTTGATATTATTTCTTCACAATTATTACATATATAATTTTGCTACATGAAATTGTTTTCTAAAGTGAAGCATTTCTTTTGTCTGTTCTTACCGTTTGCAATAGGGCTAAACATACCCGGAGTCCAAACTTGAAAAACAAAGCCTTAATATTTACCAGATACATCTACTTTGAAGGGCGGCACGGTGGGTAGCGCTGCTGACTCGCAGTTGGGAGACCTGGGGACCTGGGTTCGCTTCCCAGGTCCTCCATGCGTGGAGTTTGCACGTTCTCCCTGTGTCTGCGTGGGTTTCCTCCCACAGTCCAAAAACATGCTGGTTAGGTGGATTGGCGATTCTAAATTGGCCTTAGTGTGTGCTTGGTGTGTTTGTGTGTGTCCTGCGGTGGGTTGGCACCCTGCCCGGGATTGGTTCCTGCCTTGTGCCCTGTGTTGGCTGGGATTGGCTCCAGCAGACCCCCGTGACCCTGTGTTCGGATTCAGTAGGTTGAAAAATGGATGGATGGATCTACTTTGAAGTGGCAACGGTTTTGATTTAAGAAAACATGAATTCCATTGTTAATGAGGCATCTTTGTGGCAATGAAAGGAAAGCAGAAATGATAATGTTATCACAAATTCTTGGTACTATTTCCTAAGGTAAGGATATGTTTCCTGTTAGCTTCTCTGCTAACAAGTGGTCAACATGGGTGGAGTTTGACATTAGCCCCACTTAGAGTATCCTTAATGCTAGCCCAAATGAAAACCTTAGTCCTGACACTGAAGAAAATAATAACTATTGCGTTATTTCACAAAAACATTGCCTGCTGTTGTTGGTATCATCTAGGGACAACTAGTGACATAGCATGCAATCAAGTGATAACAACTGAACAGATAAGCGTCCTTTTAGTTTTAATCAGGATAAAGTTTCATAAGTTCAGTGCAGATGTTTAAATAAAAACAAAGTTGTAGCACAGAGTTGTCATTCCTGCCTCCCAGCACCAGGGTCTGTATGCAGTTTGCACATTCTCCCTGTCTGTTTCGGAAATTGATTGCTATCAGTCAGTGTTTAACTGTGGAAGACTATGTGTATTAACAAAGAATATTACAAATGCGTTAGAAATACAGTACTTGTCAACTACAAAAAAAGTTCAAGTCCTCATGCATTATGAAGTAAATTAGTCCCTTTTTTCCAGGTATTGTATATAGCCTATTGTGTACAGAAGCATAGAGGAATGTCTGTCGATCATCCATTCCGCAGAGGGATGAGAAGAGAAGGAATCAGAACATAACACCAAACCCTGTTTCACCAGGTAATTACCATCACCAAACCCTTTCAGCTGTTTCCCATGGGCTCGTGTGCCACCGTATTTATTTATTTCAGTGACATCACTTGTAATGTCAAAGAGGCTGTGAAATGAAAACTGTCATTTTCACTCATCAAAGTTGAGAGGGCTGGCTCTAGCAAGTACGACATCTGCAAGTTAATATAAACAAAGGCCTGTTTCTGACTTCATTCCTTTTTAAATACAGCATTGCTGCTGCCCGGTACACATACACACACTAAACAAATGAATTTCTATGGAGAAGTTCTCTCTATAAAGTTCACTGTGATTTCTGTGAAGTGTAGTTGAGCTGTGAGGATTGTAATTGGATTTTTCTGGGTGTTGTTGATTCTTGCTTTGTTTTTAAAGTAGTGGTCTCTGAATTGAAATTTGGACTTGTTAGCCTTGGATGGCCTTTTTACTAAGCCCTTTTTGCCTTCTTCTTGTCAAATTTTCCAGTGCCTTGTCACTTATATGCTTCTTTTCATTTATATAATTGCATTCTTTTTTTATAACATACTTTGTTTTGTGTTGTCCTAAAAGCCAGAGATTTGTAGTTTCCCTCTTCCTTGAAGGACATTTTTCTGTAATTGGAATATGTAAAAGTATTTTTGAACTTGTAACACCTGTGCCCCATTTTTGGGCCTGAGTAGGCCTTGAAGCCTGCCAGTTGAGTTTGAAGTTAGGCTGCCTGGGGTGAGGCCTGTTACTAGGCAGACCAGTGAAGGTCCTAGTCTGGTTTTGGTGATTTTTCGAGACCTGTCACCCCTTTTTGAAATCTTTTGTGCTTTGTTCCACAATAAATAACAAGTTTGGCATACTATAGAATTTCATACCATTCATTCTGACCCTGTGTGACCCTGAGCCACCCTCTGAAGGGCAAGGCTGAAATTAAACATACACTGTATCAAAAAACCTGACATATGGTGAGAAGTACCTGTGTACCAAATTTCATGTCCATGGCTTACAAAAAACAAGGCTGTGCATAAGGAACAAGCATCAACAACTGGGACCTCTTTTGGGAAAGACCGCGTTTTTTCAAGTGAGATGGCCTGCATCCGAATAGCTTCGCCGCCCGGGTCCTCTCCGAAAACATATCCAAGGTAATTCGTTTATCTTGACTATCTATCTCTGCTTTTAACCCCTTCCGAAATGCCACTCCTGTGCTTGGTCATGATAATTGTTTAATAAAATCTTCCATAAAAGTGCACAACATAAATACTGTAATAACCAATCTTAATGCATATAGAAAATCTAGGCAATACGGCATAAACACCAATAATTTAATTAAAGTTACTACTTTAGATGAACAATGTATTAAAACTTTAAAAACAGATCATAGATTAAACAAAAAATACACGCAGAGCGGCGCTAATAAAAATAACTTAATTCCTGTTCCATATATCAATAACGCACATAGTATTCATCTCTGTTCCTCCGAAACATTGAATATGGCACTATTAAATATTAGAGCTTTAACTAACAAGACGTTTTTTATCAACAATATTATTAGTGATAAAAAAATAGATTTTATTGCACTAAGTGAAACGTGGCTTAGCTCAGATGGCGCAGCTGTATTAATCGAATCTGCGCCTCCGGATTACAGTTTTACTCGTGCTGATCGCCAAGGAAAGAGAGGTGGCGGACTAGCAAACATTTACTCAAGCAGGTTAAAATGTAAAAATATCAGTTTTGGTAAATTCAAGTCTTTTGAGTATCTCGCCATTATTATTCAGGGAGATTCTCATGTTCTAGTATTATCCGTGTATAGACCTCCAAAATTCAACGCGTCTTTCTTTGAGGAATTCTCTGACTTGATGTCAATCTTAATTACGAACTATGACACACTCTTAATAGTCGGCGACTTTAATTTTCATATAGATAATCAATGTGACCAAAAAGTAAAAGAATTTATGAACCTCCTGGACTCTTTTGATTTGAGACAGCTCGTTAATCAGCCTACACATAAAGCAGGTCATACGTTAGACTAAGTAATTACTAAAGGACTAAAAGTTGATATAAAGCAGGTCATTGATAAGGGTCTATCGGACCATTTTCTTCTACTCTTTAATATAGAAATAATGATAGAAAACACTCATGAGAAGCATATTGTTAAAAAACGCTTCTTTGACTCATCAGCAGCTTTAAAACTTTCAAACATTCTAACCAATCAGTCCATTTATAGTGCCAACTATAATAGCGAGGAGAATGTAAATAGTAAGGTGGAAAGATTTAATACTAAAGTGAGGGCTGCTGTTGACTTAGTTGCACCTGAAAAGACAGTTAAAAAATCTTCAAGCATTGTTATACCATGGAAGACCCAACGAGTGTCTGATTTAAAGAGAACATGCCGTAGAGCTGAGCGTAAATGGAGGAAAACTAAACTAACTATTGACTATGAAATATTAAAAGTTAAAATAACAGAATACAATAACACAGTCCGTCTTGAGAGGTGCTGCTATTTCTCTAAGATTATAAATAACAATGCTAGTAATCCCAGAGTCTTATTTTCGACGATTGATCGTCTGTTAAACCCAGGTAAGTCAAAGGAATGCCTCCTAAGTACTTCCAGTAAAACCTGTGAGGCTATCGCTGTATTTTTCAATCAAAAAATTAATGATATTAGAAATAACATAGTATATCTCCCCAACACTAAGGATCCTCCTAAACCCCAGTACCCCATAATAAACAAATTAAAGTCTTTCACTAGGATAGATTTACCTGATTTACATAAAATAATTTTTCAAATGAAACCCTCCACCTGTGCCCTTGACCCAATACCAACAAATTTTTTCAAAGAAGTATCGGGCGTGCTTATTGATAATGTTCTTGACATAGTAAATTCGTCATTAGATACGGGGGTCTTCCCAGACTGTCTTAAGACTGCGGTAGTTAAACCCCTACTTAAGAAAAATAATCTCGATCCCTCTGCTCTTGAAAATTATAGACCCATCTCTAACCTGCCTTTCTTAAGTAAAATTCTAGAGAAGGCAGTCATTATACAGTTAAATGAGCACCTCAATAAACATGCTATTCTTGATAAATTTCAGTCAGGTTTTAGAACAAATCACAGCACAGAAACTGCACTCGTTAAAGTAGTAAATGACTTGCGGGTAAATGCAGACAGAGGCCATTTATCTGTTCTCATCCTCTTAGATCTGAGTGCCGCATTTGACACCATTGATCATAATATTCTTAAGAATCGCCTTAGTCAATGGGTGGGCCTCTCTGGCAGTGTCTTAAATTGGTTTGAATCCTACCTGGCAGGGAGAAAGTTCTTTGTTAGTTGTGGTAATTATAACTCAAAGACACATGATATTCTATATGGTGTTCCACAAGGCTCTATCCTGGTTCCACTGCTCTTCTCAATCTACATGCTTCCATTAGGTCAGATTATCTCAGGGCACAACGTGAGCTACCACAGCTATGCTGATGACACACAGCTGTATTTATCAATAGCACCTGATGACCCCAAATCTCTTGATTCGCTAACACAATGTCTAACTTGTATCTCAGAATGGATGAACAGTCAAGCTAAATAAAGAAAAAACCGAAATCTTAGTGATTGGCAATAATGGATACAATGAGGCTATTAGAAATAAACTGGATGCATTAGGATTAAAAGTCAAAATGGAGGTAAAAAGCTTAGGGGTAACCGTTGATTGTAATCTGAATTTTAAATCGCATATTAATCAGATTACTAGGATAGCATTTTTTCACCTAAGAAACATAGCAAAAGTTAGACCTCTTATATCATCGAAAGATGCAGAGAAATTAGTTCACGCGTTTGTTTTCAGTCGGCTAAATTACTATAACGCACTCCTCTCAGGACTACCCAAAAAAGACATCAATCGTTTGCAATTAGTGCAGAATGCAGCTGCTAGAATCCTAACCAGGAAAAGAAAATCCGAGCACATTTCTCCAGTTTTGATGTCACTACACTGGTTACCTGTGTCATTCAGAATTGACTTTAAAATTCTGCTTATGGTTTATAAAGCTTTAAATAATCTCGCCCCGGCTTATATATCGGAATGTCTGACACCTTATATTCCAAATCATAACCTCAGATCCTCAACTGAGTGTCTCCTTAGAATTCCAAGAGCAAAACTTAAAAGAAGTGGTGAGGCGGCCTTCTGCTGTTATGCACCTAAAATCTGGAATAGCCTGCCAGTAGGAATTCGCCAGGCTAATACAGTGGAGCACTTTAAAAAACTGCTGAAAACACATTATTTTAACATGGCCTTCTCATAACTTCACTGTAATTTAATCCTGATACTCTGTATATCCAATTCATTATAATAACTATTCATTCAAAATCTGTACTAACCCCTACTCTCTCTTCTGTTTCCTTTTCCGGTGTCCTGTTGGTGGTGGCATGCGCCACCACCATCTACCCAAAGCACCATGATGTTCCAACAATGATGGATGGATTAAAAGCCAGAAGTCTGTATGACCATCAGCATCAAGTGACTCCATGAAAAACCCAAACTACAAAGAGGACTATTTCATTTATGTTAGGTAGAATGCCCAGAGGGGACTGGGCGGTCTCGTGGCCTGGAACCCCTACAGATTTTATTTTTTTCTCCAGCCTTCTGGAGTTTTTTTTTTGTTTTTTCTGTCCACCCTGGCCATCGGACCTTACTCCTTTCTGTTAACTAATGTTGTCTTATTTTAATTTCTTATTTTGTCTTTTATTTTTCTTCTCTTCATTATGTAAAGCACTTTGAGCTACTTTTTGTATGAAAATGTGCTATATAAATAAATGTTGTTGTTGTTGTTGGAGAAATTGTGCTTCAGATATAGAGGTTTAGTGTTTATAGATATGCAAATATAAGTAAGCATATGTTAGCAACAGCTCTGTGTATGTATTTGCAAAAATGTAAACTGCAATACCATAAAGGCTTCATCATTTTTTCAAATTTGGCACTAATTATGATGCTGAGATACAAACAAAATACATAAGGCTCTTGTTTTACCACAGATGGAAAAAACAGGCAGAAAAAACTTTTCTTAAAAACAAAAAAACCAGACGGAGTGCTAGCAGTTCAGCCTGGACCTCAGTACAGGCAACGCCCACCTGCTTTTTAAATGCCAAACATCTCTGCTACACAAATAAGCTGGGAAATAAATAAATACAAAGGATCAGGAGATGAAACACCATCATAAAGAATCACACAAAGTTCAGTACTGGGAATTCAAAATGCATTGTCATCAAAATCAAAAACAAAGCCTTAAATCTGAGTCGAAAGCAAAGTTGTTATACCTGGAATCTACAAATGTCTTCCTGTTGACAGTCAATGAAGAATTTTCAGGAAGTAATTGTTAATTTTTTAGCAAAAGCACATCCATTTTGCATCTTGACCATACGAAAGGATAAGTGACATGTAGTTTATGCAACATGAGAACTGTTTTTCTTTTTCTCATGGATGTTTTACGCATTGTTTGCCATTATCCAGAACTGGTCACCACAGGGTTCCATTGAGTATGAAACTTCAGTATGTAATTTCTCCATGAAAATGTGAGATTACAAATTTTTTATTTTCCACCTCTACAAACTACTCAAAGACTCCGTGGCACTATAAGCTCAGAGTTATTTTGTTTTAGGAATCATTTCGCAGTTTGTAAGACTCAAGAACTGTGTTTCTGATACGGATGTGAGCAACACTGGAGCGCCACAAGGAATAGTGCTTTCTCCTTTTCTCTTCACTCTGCACACCTTGGACTATAAATCCTGTATAACATCAGATCACATCACTTGCAGAAAGTCTCAGATGACTCTACATTTATGGGGTGTATTGATAAAGGGGATCAGAAGGAGTATGGTAGTCATGTGGAGAACTTTGTTCCTTGGTGCAAAAATAATTGTCTACATCTTAACACCTGCAAAACCATCCATCCATCCATTTTCCAACCCGCTGAATCCGAACACAGGGTCACGGGGGTCTGCTGGAGCCAATCCCAGCCAACACAGGGCACAAGGCAGGGAACCAATCCTGGGCAGGGTGCCAATCCACCGCAGGACACACAGAAACAAACACACACACCAAGCACACACTAGGGCCAATTTAGAATCACCAATCCACCTAACCTGCATGGACTGTGGGAGGAAACCGGAGTGCCTGGAGGAAACCCACACAGACACGGGGAGAACATGCAAACTCCACGCAGGGAGGACCCGGGAAGCGAGAAACTGATTATTGAATTTAGCTGAACCGAAGAGGCCTCTGTGTCCAGTCACATTTCAGGGAGTGAATGGAGAGGTGGTCCACTGCTACAAGTACTTAGAGGTCTGCATCAATGACAGGTTGGACTGGTCTTGGAATGCAGAAGAACTATATAAGAAAGGGAAGAGCAGACTCTTCTTCCTTGGGAGACTGTGTTAATGTGTATGGAGGCTGGCCCGGACACAGACAGGCGGACACTGATGGTTCAAGCACCAACATACAGTATGTTTATTATATATTATATTTACAATGACGCACACACAACCCAGTACTCCCGTACTAATCACCCTTAGTCCAGGCTTTTCACTATGCCTCTCTTTGTGACCACCTCCACTCCTTTCCTCCGAGCTCCGTCCTCTTCCACCCAACTCCAGCCTTCGAATGGAGGGAGGCGGCCCCTTTTATATTCACCTGGACGTGCTCCACGTGCCTCTCAATGAACTTCTGCCGGCACTCCCTGGTTTGGCAGGAGTGCCGGCTGTGCACCCAGAAGCACTCCGGGTGTCCCTGGTCTTCGTTCCCCCAGCACTTCCGGGTGTGGCAGAATTGCTGAGGACCAGGGCTCTCCTGGCATCTGGGCGCCCCCTGGCGGTGACCAGAGCCCCCTATAGGGTTGAGCTTTCATGCTCCTTTCCTGTGGTCCCCATCGCCACCAGGGCAGTCACCCCCTCGTGGTCCAGAGGAGGCGTAATCCCTCCTTCGGTCCTTCCGGGCACTTCAGCTGGGTACCACCCCCAGCCGCTCGCCACACGTGTTAATGTGAGTAGTGGCACTGAGGACTTTCAATCAATGAATTCTTCAGCCGAAGTGCATCTAGAAAAGCTATTGGGGCTCCTTTATGTCAAAAGCGATACTCCTGCATAATGCTTCACTATGACTCTTACTGCCAAGATAGAAGTTTTCTTTTCTTTTCTTAAATTTTCTTCCTTTTTTGTCATTCTGGTGTGTGTTCAGACAATATTGTGTGTGTGTATGTGAGGGTGTATGTATTTATTTATCTATTAATCTGTTTATGCATTCATTCCTAACAAAGCTTACAAAATAGGTCCCTAAAGTCCTACTGTCTACCACGCTCCTTGGTAACTTATTACATATGTCTATGTTTCTCTGTGAGAAGTTTCCTACTGGGTCCCCATGATTTTGATGAACTCATTTTAAAATAACACTCTCGATCCTCTGTACTAATTCCCTTCATGATTTTAAGCAATTCAGTCATGTCACCTCTTAATCTTCTTTTGCTTAAACTGAAAAGGCTCAGCTCTTTTAATCTTTCCTCATAATTCATCCCCTGTAGCCCTGGAATCAGCCTAGTCAATCTTCTCTGGACCTTTTCTAGTGCTGCTATGTCCTTTTTGTAGCCTGGAGACCAAAACTGCACACATGACTCCAGATGAGGCCTCACCAGTATGTTATACAGCTTGAGTATAACCTCCTTGGACTTGTACTCTACACATCAAGGCGCTATATAACCTGACATTCTGTTAAGGCTTCTTAATGTCTTCTGAACGCTGTCTGGGAGTTGATAGTGTTGAGTCCACAAAATATAAATGCAAAAATTTGCAGGTGGAAATAAATCCACCCCTACATTTATCATTGCCTCAAATGTTTGATTCTTTTTGTTAAAGTATGTGTTACCATCATGCCTTGATCAAAAGAGCTCTCTGATACCTGCAGGAAGAAAGTTATAGATGACTATATGTCTGGGAAGGGATTTAAAATGATCCCCAAACAAGTGGAAATCAAACATTTCACTGTCATCTAAAGTAGAGGAGATTTAATACAATTGCCAACTTGTCCAGTCAGGCCACCCTAGCAAGTTCAGCTCGGCAGCAGAAGACAAGATTCTGAAAAAAGTTGCTAAGATGTCCAGAATTTCATCATGAGATGTACAGGTATCTCGTGTCACTGTTGGTGTTAATGTGCATGAGTCTAGAAAGAGACTGCACAAATTAGGTCTACATGGGAGGTATGCCCGGAGGAAACCTTTACTGTCCAGAAAATATCAGGGCAGACTAAAGTTTGCCCATGAACCCCTAGGCACATATAATGTTATTTGACCACAGTACCAGAAGACATGTTTCGGAAAAGCAAAAGACAGCCATTCACCATAAGAACCTTACACCAACTGTAAAGCATGGTGGTGGAAATGATATGGCTTTGGGCTGCTTTGCTGCAGTTCACCAACATATGAAATCTTCATTATATTAGAGGGTGCTTAAGGATAATGTGAGATTATCTGTCAGAAGGT